>NC_059108.1:27834982-28072482 GCF_020740685.1 Jaculus jaculus | reverse complement strand
AAAGGCAAGGTGGCTCAAAGGAAAAGTAGAATTAAATATCTATCTATCTATCTATCTATATTCTAAACTTAAAAGTATTTCATAAAATACAAATGACTCTAAAGACAGGGGAAAATATGATCAACTTGAATATATATATATATATATATATATATATATATATATATATATATATATATATATATATATATATTCTACTTGGTTAAAAATGTCTGTTTCCCATATCTGCTGACTTGAGTTTGTTAGGTCAGATATATCAATAATTATATTTAACTTTAAATATAACAAACCCATTATATGTCACAAGTACATGTTATATCAAATACAATACAAAAGTTATACCTGGATCATGATGGTTAATAGATTTGACATTGTCCATGTGTTTCTTTCTTAAAAACTTTATGAGTAGCTCCTCTCTTCTAATGATGGTTTTCCTACCTTATCTATGCTAGATCCTAAGAATTAGCCTTCCTAGCTATGGGACATGTTTTAGATAGTATTTGGCCTCCACATGCACAAAATGTGACGCTTTGCCAACAGGGTTGTTGTGAACTAATGAAAAGCACTGCATCTGCTCCACCTACTTCTAACAAGGCATAATGGACTGATAAAGTGCCTGTGATCACAGAGAGATGGAATGTATGATCAGAGCCAAATTTCCTACCTTTAGCCCCTCAATAATCATTTATTGCCCACCTGTGTGTCTGACCTAATATCCACATGACTATCAGGTGTAATTTTTTGGAATATACTAGCAAACCACCAATTCCACCAACCCAAGAGCTAAGAATGTCATCAGATAGCATCTGAAGCCTATAGTGGAGATTTCTCCACTTTGCTGTAACCTGCCTACCTGATGGTCAACCAAATAATGTATCTGACAAGTACCTTGATTTATAACTTTCTTCTGCTCTGTACATATAAAACCTTCATGAAATTGTTAACACTTAGAACATGGAGTTGAAGTATCCTAAATCAATGTTCCTAGGCCATGATCACTCATATTTAGCTCCAGAATAAACTCTCTCTTATCCCCTGTAATGTGGGAGCTATGTCTTTTGTGTTGATTGCATCAACACAGTGTCAGATAGATCTGTGTGGATTTTCATTACAAATGTTGTATTTACTCTGAATATGATCTGGAGCATGAAAGAGTTCTAGACAGAAGTCTGATATGATCAGGGTAACCTTTTGGAGATGACTGGCTTTCTGTGGAGGACAGTTTGTAAGAGGGCCAGGCAGATGCAGGGCTGGCAGCTAGGAGATGCCTGGTGAGCCACAGTGGGGACTCCGGTAGTATAGTAGAACTGTAGAAAGTTGCCAGTCTTTCCTGGAGATCAATAAAAAGTTGATTCAAATTAAAATAATAGCCACAGCCACCTTCAGAAGAGATTACAGTACATACAAGGTACCCCTACCAGAGTGTCCAAGACCTGCACACAGGGCATTAACACTGAGGCGGCCTGAAGCCTCTCACCACTTCCCTCTTTTGTACTTTTGCAAGTTTTTGAGGGCTGAGAGGATGAGATGAAATTAGATGTTATGCTACACAGCAATTTCATAGGTAAGAGAAAAATCAAGTGGAAATACACATCTACAAAGGTAACTGGGTTTGAGAGGACCCAAGCTTGATGAAAAGGCAGGTGGAATTTCCCACAGAGGTATCTGCTGTTTCCCCAACTGGGTGGGTGCAACAGAGCTGGTGAGGGCCAGAGGTACAAGTCATAGCATGTCAATGAATATAGTAATTAGTGTCACATTTCTGGGATGAACCTCCAACCAGACAGTGTTTGTGGGATGAAGGGATTTATTTCGAGCTTACAGATCCAGGGGAAGTTCCATCTATGGCAGAACAAAAGCTGGTCCTTATTCACAGATACAAGCAGAGAAAAAAAGAAAAGCACCACCAGCTAGCAAAACTAAAAGGCAGCAAACACAAAAATACACCAGAGCTCAAACCTTTCCACACATGTTTGGGCTGGAATTCAGATGTTTTCCAAAACACAAGCTTAGGGCTGGGCCCCAGGATCTTCTTCCCTCAGTGACACCTGAGTGTATAGGGGACATATATCTAAAGTGCCACAGTAAGCATTCCACTTAACATGCAAATGTTGGAATTTAGGACAAGGCAAAGCTGAAGGGCACTGAAAACATTGGTAGGTTACAAGCAAAACACAGAGCATATTATTTCCTAGGAGAAAAGAAAAATGGATAAAGATTGTGCTTCACTAAAATGGAAACCCGCTTTAAAACATATACATCCTGGAAGGAATGGCACTGATCTGTACATATTTAATGACCTTCCACATCCAGGAAAATAATCCCTTGATGAAGATGACATGTGTTATTTAGAGTATCTATAATATCTGACACCAGGATCTTTTATTTAGAAATGGATTGCAGGTCGGGCTGGAGAGATGGCTTAGCAGTTAAGCGCTTGCCTGTAAAGCCTAAGGACCCTGTTTAGAGGCTCAGTTCCTCAGGACCCATGTTAGCCAGATGCACATGGGGGCGTATGCATCTGGAGTTCACTTTCAGTGACTGTGGGCCCTGGCGCATGCCCATTCTCTCTCTCTGTCTCTCTCTCTGTGTCTCTATCTGCCTCTTTCGCTCTGAGTCTCACTCAAATAAATAAATAAAAATAACAAAAAAAAAATTAAAAAGAAATTGATTGCAGGATTGTAGGCAAGAGAACTAAGTGATCAAAACACTAAGAGGAAAAAAAAAATCTAACAACTCCATAGGTGCTAAATACTTAATAGATATAGAGCTTCAAATAAATGAATGGTAAACTAGGAGTTTCACCAGATCATGGGCTAAAAGGGGAGAATGAAATGGAAATTCTAGAACTGTGAGATGACAGGAACAAGCAATTCAACAAGCAGCTTCAGTGGCAGGTCAAAGATGACAGGACGTGACTAAACTAGAAGGCAGATCTGAGGTGAGTGGGTCACTAAGCCAGAGGATAGATCTATAGAAGCTTCTCTCATCTGACATGCAGATATAGTGATAGAGATAAAAACACAGTATTAGACAGGAACATTTTGAAAGATGTGAAGGGTGTATAATTGTTGTAGAGAGAGAATAGTGGCATAGAAAAGTGTGTGAAGACTTAATGGTTAAGATATTTTTAAAAGTGATGTTTTAAAGACATAAGTCAGAAATTAAATAAAAAACTATGAACCACAATTTAAATTAAAAAGAAAAAGTAGTGTATATATACACTTGGTGCATAGCAGTAATTACATGACAAAGGAAGGTTTTCAAAACATCCAAGGGAGAATGCACACATTACCTTACAAAGAGCAACAATATGGAGAGATGAACTCCCAACTGAAATTACCTAAACAATGAAAATGGAATAAGAAATTTAGCATGCTGAAAGAAGAAAATAATTGCCCATCCAGAATCCTTCACTTACCAAAAACAAGGCTTTGAAAATAAACTGGAGGGTTGATTTGAAGCCAAACATACAATGAAAGAAATAAATTAGAGTTCTTTAGAAAACACAGAAATGATAGAAGCATGGAAGTACAGAATGAATTGAAAATGAAAAAAGTGAAGATAATGGTAAGTTCAAAATAACAATGCCATGTGCTTGAAAGGTACTTGAAAATGTATGTAGAACCCAAATAAATTAAAGTACCTAATCTAATAGTGCCAAAGGTAGATATGTTTATCCAGTGGCTAAGTAGAATAGCTCCAATCAATTGCAGATTCCTTTTGATATAATGGCAAGAGTAACAAAGGACAAAATTCCTAATAAACTGGTAAGGGAAAATGGAAGAAGAATAGAATCAAAGGGCTGCTGAGATGGCTTGGTATGTAAGATGCTTCCTATGCAATCATGAGGTTCTGATAGGGCCTGATTTGCTTGAAGTTCAGTCCCTTGCACCCACATAAACAGCTTGGTGTGGTCATGCATGCCTGTAACCCCAGTCATGTTGAGAGCACTGAGGTCCACAAAAATGGTAGCTCTAGATTTAGACAGAAAGTCCCATCTCAAGGAAACCTGACATTCTCCTTTGTCCTTCACACATACATATACTCAATATAGAAGACCTTTCCATATAAATTATCATATTAATAAAGCTAACATAAAATATGTGCATTTCTTCAGATGCTAAAAGAGCATTTGAAAAAAGGATTACTCACTTCATATATTTTTAAATTAATTAGATACCTGTGGACATGTCTTTAATATGATGAAATCCATGTACCTCAGTGCCAGCCCTTCCCCACCCTATTAACACTTACTTAAGGCAGAATCTGGCTAAAGATCATAAAAAGCAAGGAGAGAGATCCTCTCAACAAAAGTTAATACAGCTTTGAACATGTTTCTCAACTCACTGAGTAAAGGTCTGAAAGAAGAGATTGATTGACAGTGGCATAATTGCACAGCAAAATAACCCACTAGGATCCATTGAAAGTTTTTTTTTTTTTAATAAACAAGACAACTCAGAAAGTTGAAGATTATTAAATACATGCAGGAAATCCAAAGCTTTCATGCAAAACACCTGCATAGGTGACACAGTGAAACAGTAGACCCCAAGTTGTAGTTCATGTCAGCTGTCAACTTGACAGGACTCAGAATCACCATAGGAACAAATCTGTGGAAATGCTTGTGAGAGATTTTTCTAGATTAGGCTGTTTGAGACGGGATGACCCACCACAAGTGTGGGCAGACTGTCCCCAGGGCTAGAGTCCCAGACTTCATCAGAGGACAAAGTGAGCTGAGCAGCAGCACTCAGCTCTCTCTGCTCTCTGATGTCAATGTGACTCAATATGACCAGCAGCTGCTCGCGTCTGCTGCCTCCTTCCCCTGCCATGATGGACTGTAAACTTGAACTGGACAATGAAATAAACCCTTCCTCTTTGATTTATATTGATGGATACCTTTTCACAGCTATGAGGAAGGGCACTAAAATGCCAGGCGTATTGGCAACCAATCCCATTAGTGCTTAGTAAAGTACTTACTAGAAAATATGCAGAGCATGCATGAAAAAAAACTTGTTAAATGTCCTTGTAATAAAATGACAAAATGTAAGTAAATGAAATGCCACATCATGGTTCCGGACAGGAGATGCCAACATCATATAGAATTGCAAGAACATGAGATGGCTCAGTCAGTAAACTCTCCCTAAATAAATCCATAGTATTTGATAGTTTTATTTTGTTTGAATAGGCACACAGTAGTTGTGCATGCTGATAAGGCACAATATATATGATATTTGGACCCTTAGACACATTACGTAATAACCCAACCTCTATTACCTCAAAAGTTTGCTTTTCTTGGTGGGCAAACATGCAAAATGACACATCATTATTGACCATAATCAGACTTTCCAAAATACTACCAGTGGCATGTGTTCAATTTAACAAGCTTATTTTAAAATTTATTTAGAAAAATCAACAAAAGTAATGAAGTAAACCCTAAAAAGGAAGAAAAAATGAAAGGGAGACACTTCCCTTGGTTTTGTAGGCCTCAAATTCCTTATAATTAATTCAGGATGTGTTTTAATGTTGAGAGCAGGCAAACAGAAACAATTTAGTGTACTGAAATAAACTCAAATCATAAAGCCTTTTAATATACAGTAAAGCAGGACATACAGAAAGGAAATAGTGAGATTTTAAACAGTAGTATAGAAACAACAGGAAAGCAATCCAGTAATTGTTTGTGGCTGTGATTTGATCCCTGACAAGGAGCAACTAAAGAGAGGGAGGACTAATTTTGGCTATGGCTTGAGGGTGCAGTCCTTTCTGATGGAGAAGTACAGCAGTGGAATGGTCTGTATCCATGGCAATAGGAATATGAAGCTACCTGGTTACATTTGGTCACATCAGGAAAAAAAAAAAAAGTGAACTGAGGTGAGGCTAAGCTACCAAAACATGAGGCTCACAGCTAGTGACCCATGTCCTCCAGAAGGCTCATACACAGTGACCTATTTCTTCCAGAAGGCTACATCGCCAGCAACTCACTTCCTCTAGAAGGCTCACCCCCAGAGAGCCACTTCCTCCAGTGGTCCACTTCTTCCTGAAGGCTCCACAGTGAACCACTCCTTCATAAGGCTCACTCCCACTGAACCACTTCCTCCAGTGAACCTCAGGGAACTACTTCCACCAAAAGGCTCAACCCCAGTGATCCACATACTCTGGAAAGTTCCATCTCCAGTGAATACCTTGCTCCACAAGGCTCACCCTCAGTGAACTACTGCCTTCAGAAGGTGTCATCTCCAGTGAAGCACTTCCTTCAAAAGGCTCACTTCCAGTGGAAGACTTCCTTCAGAAGGCACACCCCCAGTGAAACACTTCCTCGTGAAGGCTCGTTTTCAGTGGACCACTTCCTCATGAAGGCTCTACTTCCTGAAGTTTCCACTACCTCCAGAATAGCACCACCAAGTGGGAATCAAGTGTTCAAACACATGACCATCTGAGGATATTTCAACACCAGCATCTGAAATCACAGACCACAAGAAGCATGATAAAAGGATTTTAAGGTAAAACCAGCAAAAAAAAAAAAAAAAATCATCCTACCCAAAACACAAGAATATATCCCCTTTTAGTCATTGATTGGGTAATGTTTTTCTCATAAATCAAAATATAAAAGCCAAAATCTAAACAGGTAGCCAAAATGAATACATTTAATTCTCAAGTGATGTGAAAAGATAAATGAAAAATCCAATACAACTATGTGTTACTTGTATCACAGTTTAAAGGACTTTCTTAATATGCAAGGAACAGAAAGAAATTTAGACTAATCAAACTAACCACAGTAGTACCACAGGGATGGTTGTGACTGGAAACACATGAAAAAGCTCTTTAATTGTGTGCGTGTGTGTGTGTGTGTGTGTGTGTGTGTGTGTGTGTATACATATGTATTTACGCAAGTAAAGACCAAATGGCAATATTGGGTGCCTTCCTCAGTTGCTTTCCAAACCCTTATTTGTTGAGACAGGAATTCTCACTGAAGGCAGAGCCCATCAACTCTGCTAGTCTAGCTAGCCAGCTTGTCTGGGGAGCTACCTTTCTCCACTGTCCAAGCATTGGGATTGCAGGCACCCACTACCATACCCAGCATGTATGTCAGAGCTGGGCATCCTCACCCAGGTATTCATGCTTACATGACAAGTGCTCTACCAAGTGACCCATCTTCCCAGCCCCTGAACAGAATTCTTTTCCTTATTCATAATAAGAGAATGATGAAATAAACTACACCAACATACCAGCTTTTAACTCTCAGATTGCTGACATATTACAACAATTTTGTAACACTGCTAGTGTGGATTTTGTAGAAGTATTCTTGTCCTTCGACTAGGCTGTACGTTGTGATCACTATTATGAACAGCTTTCAGATATCTACCTACTTTATACATGCAGAATATTATTTATTGCTCATAAGAGTAAAACGTGGAAACTAACCTGCAAGTACATCAAGAGAGCCTTGTGAAATGAAAACAACAGAAAACTTTTTTTCATTATGGTGAAACATGCTTGCCAAAAGTGTTGTGAGTTGAAAGGAAGCAGGCGGGTGCAGAATAGCACAGAAAGGGGACCATGGTGACTGACAGAAAACAGTGAAGGGCGATCAGAGAGAAGCGTAAGCGGGAGTCTTCCATGTGTAAGAACATAGGGTTAGAGTTGCCCAGGTGGGCATTCAGTTGCATTTAGATGTATAAGATAAATTCTTTGGTTAGATTTTAGTATACACATAGCCTAGGCAATATTGGTGCCATGTTTCTACTGAAAATTTATCAATTGTTTATTTGAAATTTAAACTTAATCAGGAGATATATGTGTTTGTTTGCAAAATCTGGCAATCCTGCAATAATGTGTAGTGATGAGGGTGGCAAGAATGGAGTGTTCACAGGCACAGGTGAGTGAAGTCTGAATGTGACTTTTTTTCTGCATATACTTTATGCCTTTTGACTTTTAAATCATGTAATTTTATTACCTAAGCATAATATAAATAAATAAAACCAGATATGAGTCAAGCTAGTATTCACATATGTTGTCTACCAGAAACCATGTGTCACTAAGATTTCTCTTTTATATTGTTTACAATGAAACCAAGTCCCATCTATCACCATGCTATTTGAAAATATAAATGTCTGCAATTCAGCAAGACCTGAACCCTTCTGTGACTTTTATATTTTTAAAGTATCCTAACTCCTTGGGCTTCTTGTTGCTCCTATTTTACAGTGAAAAAGAAATCATACATCTGAGGTTTAGGATAGAGAATAAGTGTCATAAAGTATTATTCTTGAGAAAGCAAGCTCAGCCAGGCTTTTGAAATCTTCCCAGATCTTCTCAGCCTTTTGACAGCTTCTCAGATAACTCAAATGGCCAGTCAGACAAGTTGCTATAGCAAGCACCAGGTGGGGAAAAATCAAAGGGGAGGGTGGCAGGGGACTTGTTAGCGTGACAGGCCTCCATTCAGCACCTGGTGGGCATGGATACACTCACACACCCTCTCACACAGATGCATGTGCATATGAGCCAGGTAGAAAAGTAATTCAAGATTTTGTTGATGGCTAGAAACATGGGAGCCTATAATAAATGCCTTTTAATTCAAACAATGGGGGGAAGTTGACAAGTCTACCTATGGCTTGTCTTTCTTTAAGTAACAGATTAAAATGACCACTATGAATTCTGACATGAATATCTCTATTGTATTATTTACTTTAAATTTTACTTTGATTTAGGCACTCTTTCCCCATTTTTTTTTTCCCAGTTGAATGTTTGCCAAAATGGTGGACTCATTAACTGGTAAGTCTATTAATAGCTTTCAGAGTTTGTTTTTCTCAAGCCCTTATTAGTATTTTTTTAAATCATAGTACTAGAGGTTGAACCTAGGGCTCTGCATCCACTATCACTGAGCAGGTACTACTCCTGGCCTTAATTTTAATATTGCAATGTGGCTTATTGGGTAGGGGGACTACAGTAATAAAAATCAGAGAACATATTTTAAGGAGAATTTCTGAAGATATGATTGCCTGGCAAAATTGTAGACCAGCCAAAATTGTCATTTTGAAAGTGAAGTTTATAAAAACGTCTTCAGCCATAGCCCTAATCAGCTGAGCAATTCCCACCCTCCAACCTTACGCCAGCTGGCTTGTGTAGCCACAGATTTTTCTTGGCAAATGGTCAAATACAACACACGTTTTGAGCAGCTGGATTAACCTAACAACTCTTACAAGGGCCCTTTCATCTGCTTTACAGAGATAGAAGGCCCCTATTTAATTATAGCCTAGCTGGAAGACACACACCCTATTCCTAATCAATAGGGTTATAGCACAAATTTTAAATGAAGGCTTGTTAATAGTACATTCTCATAAGCCTTTAATTTTCTTCTCTGTGTGTATATTTTATTTCTTACAATTTTGACTGTAACTTTATTTGAAACATAGGCAAAATCTAAACTGTTTTTTTTTTTTTTTTTGCAATGGCTGATCATTCATTAAAGTAAAAAAAAAAAAATCAAAGTGAGAACACTACACAGAATTAGACACTCCTATAATAAAACATTGGAATTCTTATCTTAGCACACAGTTGTTTTTTAGTTTTTTAAATTTTTTTCTTCTGTCTGAGTTTATAATCAAAACAATATTGGTCTTTCTTAAAAGTTCCCAGTCTCCATGATGATGGTATTTGCAATGTTCAAATGAGAACCATATGCCCTTCTCTAACCTATTTAACAGTGGTGGCCAGATGTTTGAACAAATTATGGACAGCTCTCTCAGCTTACTTAACAGTTAAGCCTAATGCTAGCCACTTTCCTTCTCTCTCAATCTGTCCTTGCCTCAATAGACAAAAAAAAAAAAAAAAAAAAAAAAAAAAACCCAAAAAACAAAAAACAAAAGACAAAAAAAACCTGCCTACTTTCAATAATGGATATGATTAGGACTGATGTCTTTATCAATTATCAATGCTAACAAATGTTCCAAGAGGTGGGAAAAAAAAATGTTTTTAAAAACACGCATGATGGCACATGCCTGTATCCCAGCCAGCATGCCAAAGGCTAAGACAAGAAGATCACAAGTTCAAGACCAGTCTGGATTACAAAGTGTGATGCTGTTTCAAAAACAGAACTAGAAATAGTCCATTGAGTTAAAATGAATTGTAAAATCTTTCTTTTGGTGGCAATCATATTAAACGAGAGGTGAAATTTTTGTTGTCAGTCGCCACCATAGGCATGCCTTTCATTCTGAAAGTTCAGTAATGGATTCCCAGTGGTAAAAGTTTGTGTTCTCACAGCCATGCAGGGTAGATTAAACAGTGTAATGGTATCTTTTAAAGAAACTGTCTAGAGTAACTAACTCAACATATGGCATATTTGCCCTACAGTGCCTTTCTATATCTTGAGGACTGAGTTTGCTTGTGAATGCAGCTGACTGAAACTAGTGACTGATTACTGCTTTGGGGGCACAGTTAATATATTTTTAATAAACAACGAAATAAATATATTCAAGCACATGCTTATAAGCAACTCTCAATAAGTGGGCTAACCCTCCTGGAATGATTCAGCCTAAAATACCACCCCCAAATATAGATCTACTCAGAATGAAAAGAGACATAAATTGTAATGAAAATTCATAATATAACATCTCATTTACAAAAATATTTTTAACTGAGCATTGAGCATATCCCAACACTTAGAGTGCCAAGGCAGAAGGGTGTCACAAAAATAAAACACAACAGCAACAAAATTAAAAATGATAACGAATCATTTAAAACAAGTGCACTAATGTGATTTTCTCTTCTGATACTATGTGGAAGCAAATCATGTCATGGATGGTGACATTACATGACAGTAAAGTGTGACAAGCTAAAATTGTGCTTGAAGAATGAGATCCCTGCAAACATAATGAAGACCCAAGAAACTAATTAGGTGAAATGGAACATTAACATTTTCAAAGAAAAGAGAGACTAATAAACAAAGAATGAAAAACAATGGGACCAGCAGTCAATGGTTGCACAATGGTTAATATAAGCTTAACCATATCAATAACTGCATTGAACAGTCAAGCACTGTTGATTAAACAGCAGAGATAATTAAGCTGCATTTCAAAAGCAAGATATAACCATACACTGTTTTTAAGAAACAAAATTTAAATATGAAAACATAAATAGTACCAAAAGGCAAGGGCATGTGAACACCACTCAAAAGAAATTTGAGGTGACTGAACAAATATTAAAAAAAATAGAATGTAGAACAGGAAGTATTGCTAAGAATAAATGTAATTTTTTAAAAAAATTAAATACGTCAATTTGTAAAGATAGAATAAATGTGAGTGTAGCTAAAAATGGATTCAAATAACCTAAAAGAAAATATAACACAAAGCTTGTGGAGACAATCCAAAATATGTTGGCTTTTTTACACTTTTCCTTTGTAAACATATAGAAACTTTCTTACTAGACAACTTGACCTACCTTAACTGACTCTTCTAGTACTGCAGAACCCTGTTGACAAGACCAGACACACATGCTATCAAGGACCCTGACAGGATCCGTCAAGACAAGGCAAGTACTGAGTCAAAAGCCAATTCTCAGTATATGCATCTATGGATCAAAATCATACAGCTGATGTTCTCCAATGAAACCAAGATGAAATTAGAAACAAGTGATAGAAAAAAAAACTGGAAAATTCACAATCATTTGGCAATTGAAGAAAACATTTTTATAACCCATCTGTTTAATGAGAGAAGGGAAAGGTGAGTAGAAAATATTTTTAAATAATAAAGAAAAGCAAAACATATTAAAAATCCATCATGGGCTGGAGAGATGGCTTAGCGGGCAAGGCGCTTGCTTACAAAGCCTAACTACCCAAGTTTGATTCCCCAGTGTCCACATAAAGCCAGATGTCTAAAGTAGCACATGCATGTGGAGTTCATCTGCAGAAGCTGGAGGTCCTGGCATGCCCATTGTATCTGTCTGTCCTACTTTTCTCTCTCCCTCTCTCCTCTCTCTCTCTTTGTCTTTCTCTCTGTCTCCCTCCTTGCAAATAAACAAATATCTTTATAAAACTTTAAAACAATTCATTAAATACTGCCAAATATTTGTAAGTGGAAAGATCAAACACCAAAGATTGGCACTCTTACCTCAAGAATGTAAAATAAGCCTAACAATACAAACCTGAAGAAGAAGAGAAGAAAGAAGAACTCTGGAAGTAGAAATCAACATGACACTGAAACCAAAAGGCATTTCTGAATAAATAAATAAAGCCAATGAAACCAAAAAAGAAAATAGGAGAGCTGAAAAAAAAATCTTACTGTCTCAAAAATTTTTATGCCAAGAAATTTGTCAAATTGGATACAAAGAATAAACTACTTGAGAGCTGAAGAAATGGCTCAGCAGTTAAAGGCACTTGCTTGCAAAACCTCATGGCCCAAGTTTGAGTCCGCAGTATCCACATAAAGTCAGATTCACAAAGTGGATCTGGAACTCATGGCAATCCTCCTACCTCTGCCTCCCACGTGCTGGCATTAAAGGCGTGTACCACCACGCCCGGCTTCACTATTGGTTTTATCACATAAATGACATGTATTAACTTGATATGCTAAATTTTCATTTCATTAAATTGAAATATTTTGTAATTTATTCATGATTCCTGTTTGACTATTAACTTAGAAGCATGCTTCCAAATATGTAGAAAAGTTTTTATTTCTGCTATTTTTATTTTTATTTTGTTGTGATTCAATAACAAAATTTACACATGTTAAATCATCTTTTATGCATCGAAAAAATTTCATGGGCCAGCATGTGGCCTCTTTGGTGAGAGTTCCCTGTGTATGTAGAAAGCATATATATGCTGCTGCTGTTGAGAACAACTTCCCAAAATACCAGTTATTTAAAGTGTTTGATGTTGTTATCCAAGAGTATTCTTACTGGTTTTGTGGAATTGTTTTAAGATAAGGAATAAAATATGTTGAAATATTCAAGTTTTGATCCAGATTTGCCTACTTGTTTCAGCCTTATCAGTTTCGGTTTATATATTTCAAGACCATATTTTTAAATCCACTCAATTGTAGGACTGTTACTCTTGGAGAATTAATGCTGCTATCATTGAAAAATGTTTGTTTCTTCCCATTGACCCATTGTGTTGTGTCTGGTTCTAAAACCTATTTTCTCTGATTTTTGTAAAACTGCATAAACATTCCTTTGGTCATTTTTATTTAACTAGTTCACTTCTACCTCTGTGGAGTTTTTATGTAAAGTTCCTCACCCACTGTGACAGTGATTAACTGACACTGTTATTTTACTCAGAATAATGTGGTTTGGGCTTTCTATGTTCAAACCATTTACATTAAATGGAATTATTGATTTTTTTGCATTGATATAGATTGAATCCAGTCCATTGCTAAGTCATGCTAAGCAGGCACTCTACAGCTGAGCTACATTTCTGGTTGTTGTTATTTCAAGACATGTTTTCATCCTACAGTCAGGGCTGGCCTGATATTCCACTACATTGATTCAAAATCCAAGATGCTGGAACCCCAGGCAGGAGTCACCAAGCTTGGTGAATTTGGTTATTGCTGTGATTAAGGTTCACTTTCTTTTAGATTAAATACCTTAAAAATCATGGCTGTCTTATCTCTACTAATGGCATACACACTGTTCATTGGAGGCTTTGTAAGGATTGCCCTTGAGCTTATGGCATGTATCGACTAATTGATAACTGCCTGTGTGAAAATAATAACATTTCACAGACGGTGTGGGAACTTTGAAATGGTACTCTTTAATTTATATGTTCTTCTCTTGGGGCTATGTTTTTAATTTTACTTTCTCTGTATGGTATAAACATATATCTTGCTCCTGCAGTTGCTTTATGCTATAAATTATTATTACAATAAATTTAAAGCTGTGGCATATGCTGTACACCTTTTAACATTTTATTGACAACTTCCATATGTATAAACAATATACTATGATCCTAATCCCTTTCCCACTATGCTGCCTTTTACCCCCTCCTGAATCTGCCCTCAATTGAATCCTTCTTTCCAACTAGTCTCTCTCTTCATTTCTGTGTCATCATTTTCCCCCTACTATTATGCAGAACTTGTGTAGGTGGCATTAGGCACTATGAGGTCATAAGTGGCATGGCCGCTTTGTGTCTAGAAAACAGTTTTCAAATCACTCTTTCCCCTTTCTTTGTCTCTTACATTCTTTCCACCACCTCTTCCACAATGGTCCTGGAACCTTGTAGGATGTTACAGAGATGTGTCACTTAGTGATGAACCTTTCACTGTCACTTCTTCTCAGCACTTTGTTAAGTTTTGAATCACGACTATCTAAAAAGAGAAGCTTCTCTAACCGAAAATGAGAGTAGCATTAATATATAGACATAAACATAAGTATTTTATAGGGCAATTTGATCTGTATAATATATCCATTTAGCCAGACAGCAGTGGTAGTTTCCCCCCAGGGCTTATGACCTCCATAGCCTAGGCTTTTCAGTACCAGGCACAAATTCCATCCCATGGAGGGTGCCTTAAATCCAGTCACAGAGAAGTTGGTTTCCCCCATAACAAACGTGCCACATTGCACCAGTTGGTACATTTGGCCTGACTGGCCAACTGTAAAAAGTGCCAGGTTCACTGCTGGTTAAGACTGTTGACAACTTTTCTCCCTAATGGCTGCATAGGTCTTTCCAGAATCATAACAGGTGGAGGCTTCCAGCTCAGCTCCAGTTTGATTTCTCAGGGACCCGTAACCCAGGCATGTGGAGTCTTTAGCAATAAGGTCTTACCATCTAGTTTGGTGAGCAACCCCGAGTCTTGGTAATAGCCTGTAATGTGTCAGGGCTTTCCTGTACAACAACCTGATGGAAGGTATCCCACCTCTGACACTGAAATTTTCTTGTAATAATCTATGGTTTCTGGGCACAAATGCTATACATTTAAAAAAATCAGTATGAAATTGTTAATCATTTTACTATGAAGTCTTCAGGGGTTCATTACCTAATCCTTCCTGAACTCCAGCTACATATGTCCTTGCTGTTGGGCCACAGTCACTGATGCTCTTACTATCACTTACCCATTTCCTGTCACTTGCAAATGTCTGATAAAAATTGCCATTCAGGTTATCCAGCCTGCATTCAGATGATCAAATTACTAACAGGCCCATTGATTGCAATTTTATATCTAATATCATATTTTCATCTCCAGATTCTGTTTGTTTCTCATGCATTCACCTTCCACTCCTTCACCTTAGTTGCACCAATTCAGAGATACAGAGCACAGTCCTAAAAGAGGTTTTAGTCTTCTCACTTGCTATTTTCCCATCTCTGTCATTTTGAGGTACATTTCTTTGTATGTATTTATTTATTTGAAAGAGGTAGAAAAAGAGAGAGAGAAAATGGGCATACCAGGTCTCCAGCTACTGCAAAAGAACTCCAGATGCATGCACCACCTTGTGCATCTGGCTTACATGGGTACTGGGGACTACTACCTGGGTCCTTAGGCTTTGCAAGCAAGGTCCTTAATCACTAAACCACATCTCCAGCCCTTGGGACACTCTTCCGGTTTTCAGACACATTTTCCATGGTCAAATGGCAGGTATTAGGAATTTTATAGTATACTTATTGGATTTTGTTGTATTCCTTCAAATAGTGTTGGAGTTTTTTAGCATGTAAATAGACTATTTAACATCAGATTAATTTGAGACTTGCTCTTAAACCTTTCAGATTTGGATTAAAGAGACATTAATGACACAAATTTAGCCACGCTGGTATTTCATTAGGCTCCTAAGATGAGTGCTCCAGTGGAAACATAAACTGTTCTTATCTTAGAGTATTAGGCATTTCCCTCCTCCCCGCCCCCTGCTTCAAGTCGTTCTTTCTCGGGCTGTGAGTAGTTTCATCCACACGCAGAGCCTCATATGGGCAGTTTCAAAGTTTCTCTCTGCAGCCAGGGGTGTGTCTGCTTTCTTTATGACACCCCGCTCAGACATTGACAGGGTGGAGGTCTTCCTAACTTCTCAACACAGTTTCCTCAACTCTGAGAGAATGCTACATTCTCTTTGGGCACTCTTTTCCCTTCTTCAGGCTAGAGACCGTCTCTAGGCATTACTCAGTATAGCCATGGGGGCTTCTTAATTAGCTTTCTTTTTGCACTATTTATATATGAGTCTGTGTGTGGTGGGAAGAGGGTTAGTACAGCCTCTCTTACTTCATCTTTGTTGAAACTCACTTGAATCTGTTTTAAAGCAATATCACAATGATTTTAAAACCCCAAAATTTATAATTTCATCTCTTTATAATTCAGAACAATCTCCATTCACTCACAAATTTCTTAAATTTTTATTTTTTTAAATGAAATATATGCTTGACTGATGGTAATGACACACCTAACCCTGTTAATGATATTGATTTGGCATCATGCTTATTTGGGACCAAGAATTAGGTTGAGGTTACAACTATGCACCATTAAATTCCCATAGACTTACTTTTACAACTGTATGTGTATTGCACATATGAACTGAATATAGAGCTGTCATTACATAGGGAAAAATGCAAGAAAGTGAAGGAATGAAATAAAAGAATATTAGGAAAACTAATAGGGTCAGAAAGTAGCAGAATTGTATGAGATAAAATATAGCACATGTGCTTTCCGTTCGAGGTGGTTTTCCACATCCTGTGTGTTTTGTGTGTAAGAGGTGACAGGACCACCCTCTAGTGGGATAAAGAAGCATGCAGTCAGCCAAATCCAGGAGGCTGTGCTTCAGCAGAAAGGACTAAAATATCCTACAGTGTTTTATTCTTCGTTTTCCTTTAAGAGATTTTGCTTCACATTTAAAGAGGTTATATAATGTGTAACTTCCCCAAGTTGTTTTTCCAAAATGCCTTAGGATGTCATGCTCACATAATCTTGGTAAAATAAATAGGACACACGTTCATGATCCCATTTAAAGAGATTGAAGCCAAGATTTAAATGCCTATGGGAGTCAGCTATACTCATGAACAAGTCACATGATTAGAACTCACAAGATGGCATAGCACCCTTTGTCTCATTATAATAGCAGATGTTTCTATAGCCCAATTCCCCAAAGTGGCCATTATCTTTCATGATTATCCTGTGACAATGCCCATGTTCTCAAAAAAAAAAAAAAAGTTTTCCAAACTTTGTTAATATGTTAGTCATTACTACGACCACTGCAGAGGATTTTTTTTTCAAATTTCCAATTGTCCATATGAGTTTTACATTTCAAAATAACAAAATCACATAATATAGACAATCCCTAATGATAAAATTTCAAGGATTTTTAAAAGGGTCCTTAATATGCAAAATCATTGCCTCTTTTTAATTGTATCATATTACCAGTAAGCATAAGAAATGTTCTACCTTGGGAGGTCATAGGGAAATTCCTAAAGGCCTGTTTGGTCTCATGGTGTGAATTTATTTGCAGACACCATGGACTTTTTCTATTTTGCTAAGAAGCCCTTTGGCCTCAATTGTTCTTTGTGGGTTTTTGTTTTAGTGGCTGAGATGGACGTGAAGAGCAACCCAATCACCTGACTTCTAATTTTATCTCATCACCTCAAAACATATTTTTACATCTATTACCTAACAGGTAATTAGAAGGAATGGCAGTGTGGTTTAGTGGTTAGACACTTGGCTGAAGGATGAAAGAGCCAAGTCTCTTTACTCCCACTCCTTGGGCTGACTCTCTATCAGCTTGTTAACCCCTGAGTATATGAGTATGAATTCAGCACTTTACTAGAGGTGATGAGGTTACTGTTTTCAGTAGAGAGCTATTGTGCAGTTGCCTTGGAGACTCTATTTTGAGATTTTATAATCAATATTAACTTTTGATAGCAGCCATTAAGAGATGATGCCTTGGAGTGAAGAACAAGCACATTTTTCTTGTGGCTCTGGTTTTCTGTCTCATGCCAATGAATCTGGAAGACCCTCTTGATTTTAGAAAACAACCCACTTCCTAATTAAGGTTGAGAGTATCAACTTTATTTAACTTTTGACAAAATGAATAATTATTCTAGCTGGTAGTACACTATAGAAATTGCTGTTCAATCTAAAAGTATTAGGAAATTTGGAGAGAAAGGAGAATAATGGATGATTTTACTTCTGCTCACCATCTATACCAAATACATTTAAAACAATGCAAGTGAAATAAAAAATGGACAAGATATTTCATCTTCACTAAAGTTAGAGAAGGAACTGAGTTTATCCTTTAAACTCCAGAAATCACCAAATGTTAATCTGACAACTTGAACTACTATGTAACTATTTTTGAACATAGTAAGCAAAGTAAGTTTAAAATATTTTGATAGCTGTTACTTTTGTTTTCCAAATGATATTTTATAATAAAAAATTTTTCACTTATGAAAATGAAAGGCAAATATGAGTACGGTAGCAGTGGGTATAAGATAACATAGTGACTTAAAAAGTAGTGGCACGGGTGACTGTGACTCCAGGTCTTATTCCCAGTCTGCAAGACGGCCCTGGAGACAGTGCCCAAGGATCTGGGCCATCTGTGGTCTTGCTTGCTATGTTTGATGATCGAGACTATAGACCAGTCTGAATATGATGGTTGTGATCATTGTGACACATACCTATAGATAAAAGGTAACAGAGAAATGGTGTGTGACTGCATCAGTTCTTCCTTTGATGGAGTCATTGCAATGATGAGTCTAAAAGACAGCTGGGTCGCCAAGTGGTAGGGGGTCAGTAACTTTAAGGTAGGTGCGAACTTGCTATCAGTCACTGGTCATCTGCCCCAAGGAATCATGTAGGAGAAGAAAAGCCGAGGAACGGTATACAAACCTAGAGACATGACTATAAAGACCTAGTGAGATGTAGAGCTGTAGCATCTTTGCTCTTCACCTCCCGCCTCGGCTTGTCTGGTGGGACTGCACGAGCAGAACGTCACAGCTCCTGCCCTCTAGCTCTGAGCTTCTCTTTGGCTGACAGCTGAGAAAGCAGCACATCATCTTCCTCAGCCATTTCACTTTCTGTGTTACTACGGGTGGAGGTGGAAGGGCTTGGGTTGGATTCTCAAAGACTAAATGGAGGAAAGAGTAAGCTACTGGTTCTTCTACCTGTGCTCAGAGCTGTGTCTTTGCCCTTGGGCAGGACTTTGGGTCAAGTAGCAATAAACATGAATCCCTGAAAAGATCTTTTAAAAGTCATGGCATGGTTAAGTGACAAACTCATAGAGAAAATTAGCAAAATGTCAAAACATAAAACATGACTAGAATGGATCCTGGGGGAAATAAAATAAATAACATTGAGATCTGTAGCAATCAGAAGATAAAGAACTTACAGGTCAAGTATACATAGATAAAAATAACCATAGGCAAAGGATTTAAATAGACTTTCTTCAAACACAACATATACATGGACCATGCACATAACAATGTGCTCCACATCATTAGTCTTCATGAAAACACAATCATGGCAACAGAAAGACCTCACTTCACACTCACCAACATCGAAAAACAAAGATAAATGTTGGGGAAGATGTGGAAGGACTAAAACCCTTGTGCACTGCCTCACTGAATTTTTCTTGGTGCAATCCCCTTGGGGGAAAAACAGTCTAGCAGTTCAACTATGGAATTCCCATAACCTCGATTTCAACTCCTCAGTGAATACACAGGAGAGAAGAAAGTAGCTATCTACACAAAACTTGTACACAAGAAGCATCCTTTATAAGAGCCAGAAAGTGGAAGCAATCCAAGTTCCCTAGAGCACCAAAAGGATAAGCAGAAGGCCAAGGAGGCACGGTATGTGACTGTCCCTCCTCCAATGCAGTGGAAGGGAGCAGGGGAAAGGATGGCTGAGCAGAGCACAGAGATATTTCTCCTGTGTGAAGTACCAGTGGTGGATATGTTCTGTTACATATCTGTCCAAAATCCCAACATGGATCCTAACTATGAGCTAAGGAAGGAGAATGCACTTGAATCAATTAATAGAATTTATTTCTTTTTTGACTCATTTAGTTGTTTAAGTGAATTGCATAATATCCAAATCTTCTTGACTCTTCCTCGGTTTCCTTGTAGATTTTCCCTTTCTTCTTACAGTGTTTTGATGAGTGCCTTCTACTTTAATGTGCTGAGCGAGTTCTCAGTTCCATCTATGGCTGTCCTTCAGGTAGCCAGCTCCTTAATAGGCAAGGACAATACGTACAATTCATGAATAATGTGACTTACACATGTATGCCATGGCACGCACCCCACACACATATCATACGCACACATACCCACACACACAAACAAACAAAAAACACAGAATTCCACCATCTATGAAAATAAATCAATATTTATACATGCAAACATTATTTTGGTCGAGTCACCATCAATATTGAGCTTCACTCATAAATTAGTATGTAAGGTGGGTATCTGTATAGCAAAGTTGTGCACATTTAGAAATGCAAAAGATCCTAATAAGTAATCAAAAGTGAAATAAAGGCAGTGGTACTATCTAAAAGGTGTCCTTTTTTTGTAACTTGATGTAAATCAATGTCATGCTCTAATAATCACTATGCAAGAGTCAAACACGTTTACCAGTTAGCTATGGTACTGGTTGATGTAATACTGATTTAATAGTAGGGTTTAAAAAAACCTCAACTTTATCTTTCTTTAATTTTATGTATATGTTACAAAATTAGAAGATTTAACACATAGGAAGAAAAATATTTAGAATAGTGGTGCTGTATGGATGGTTGGTTTCCAAATCATGCCTCTATAAAGGCCAAAGATGTGCTATAGTATCTTAATTAGCCCATAAGTCACCAGGGCTAAACAGAAGTCCAGTGGGAAGTGACAGTGACAAATAGAACCCTTCACACTCCATCGTATTCCGCTAGTGAAAATCAAATGCTCACAGCTCACAGCCTTAGCAGGAACCTGTTCCCGTAATTCCTTCTTTGAGAAGTACAGTAAGCCAGAGCTTCATTGTACTTCAGGGAGAAAAGTAATAAACATCCTCAAAACATTAACTCATTCCTGTGATTCATAACTTCCCTGAGTAGGAGGCAAGAAAAAAGTCACATTGCAAAAACATGGTCTATTCTTTCTTCCAGAATCTAAAAGCACACACCATGTTTGCAGCATTTGGTAGGAAATAGGAGCTGGGTGCATCCTAAAGCATCTTTGCTTGTACCAGAGTCAGAACTAGAAGGGTGCAAATAGTTGATATTCACAAGACAGAGTGCCACTCCCAAGGACCCTGCCTGCATGAGCCACGCCTGGCAGACAACAGTCTTTGGCATGTGTTAGTGGAGGTGTGGTCTCTGTGTTCAGGTCAAAACGCTGCCTGGCTGCCATTTGGAGGTGAATAATACCCTACTGTGGTTGGGGAGGTCCATCACCTTTTTTCCTCACCTGAAGCTCCCCTAGTAGGGGCCTTTGGGCCCAACCTCATGGAAAGCCATAGTTTAAAGCAGAGACTTCTGCTACAGTGTTGGAGGGGGCACGTGTTACCCAGAACAGAGGCGGGTGGCCTGAGCATCTGCTGCCCCAACTCCATAGCAGAGCTAGGGATTGGCACCCCTCAAGCCAAGGTGGGCGCTGCCAGGGGTTTCCTCTGTTAGTGCATATTTGTGTGTTTACTGGAGAAATCTGACAGTCTTCATTTTCAGGGGCAGAGAGCAAGATGAAGCAAGTTAACTCCAAACTAGCCTTCATCTCAACCCTAACAATGCAAGGAAGGGATGCTGAGAGACACCCTGCTAATTCTAAAAAACTTTTGCAAATAATCCAGAATTGGCTATGTTGACAAAGCTGAAAATAGTTTTCATTGTTCAGTGGTCAACATCTCTCTGTGCCCGACTTCTCTTAAGAGGTTCGTTGCCAGGTCAAACTGCAGCCTGTGCAGACTGAGCCACAGTGGAAGGTTTCCCAGTCTCACTGGCTGGGGCATTGCATGAAGTCTCAACTGAGAGTGTTTGCAGCCTGGTTCCCGCAGGAAGCAAGGGGTCTGCAGGAACAGGAATTGAGAAGCAGGTACCTGGCACCAGACTGGCACAATCTGTTCAGGAGACTGTCCACAGGCATGGGGTCAGCGGCCAGAGAGCCCAGCTGGTGAGACAGGCTTCCTCCAGCCTCAGCAGTTTCCATCCATGGAGTGGCTCCAGTGAGGCCCTCAGACCTATGCTTTTGAGTTTTCTTTACTTTTTTTTTTTAAACTTATGCCACATATAACCTTTTATGAAGCATAGACTTAAGGATGGTTGTAGTCAGCAATTCCTTCCCTGTGGCTTTTTAGTGTATTAGCCAGAGTCACTATGAGAAGAAAGGAGAAACAAAATGTGCAAAATGAGACCCAAGTTAAAGAGAACAGAAGGGACCCAGGGAACCAGAGGATTCTACTTTGTTGTTATTTTTTCTGCTTTTTCAATTTTTATTTTATTTTTTATAATTAACAACTTGCATTGTAAGCACTATCCCATGGTAATTCCCTTCCTCCCCCCACTTTCCCCTTTGAAACTCCACTCTCCGTCATATCTCCTCCCCCTCTCAATCAGTATCTTTTTGTTCTACTTTGGAACTCCAAATATTTCTGCTGCTTCTTTTTGGAAATTTGACTAATACAGTAGGTTGAACATCCCTAATCTAAAAATCCAAAGTCTAACATGCTCAAAATTTTGAAAAATTTAAAGTGCCTAGAGATTCCCACAAGTGACAATGTGTAGCATTGTATAAAACTAAGAGTATTTTATAAAACACAACTTGAGGCTCTTCAGAGCCTGCCAGGCCACTCCCAAAACAATCAAAGCCAGCCAACCACAGGACCCTTGCATCATCACAGGTAGGACAGCACTTTCAAAACAGAGACGTTATGCAGCCAGCCCCGGTGTTCATGAACAGAGGAGTAGATAAACACAACATGGGACATACACACAGTGAAATGTCCTTAGCCATAAAAATGTAACTATGCTATTTGCAGGAAAGTACATGAGCCAAAGACCATAATATTAATATTGAAAAAAGCCAGGCCAGAAAGATAAATGTTGCATACTTTCTTTCTCATATGCATAATCTAGACTTAAAAAGACCTGAGAGCAGAGGGAGGATTATCTGAGAGGAAGAGAGTACCCTGAGAGGAAAGGAAATTCAATTGGATCAAAGTACACAATACACAGGCCTGAAAGTGTCATAATGAAGCCCATTAATTTGTACAATGAATTGACATCCATTTCAAAATAAGCTTACTGTGAGTCAGGTGAGGCTGTAATACCAGCTTTCTGGAGGTGGTGGCTGGAGCACTGTGAGCAGTAAGTTCAAGGTCAATTTGTACCACATAGAGACCCTTGTCTTAAATAGGAAAAAGGCTTGTGTGTGTTAAGCATAATCTGCCTGTAATCATTTCACACTCATTGCAGGGCCGGAGATGAGCAAGCCTTCTGTCACTGAACCACATCTCCAGCCCAGAAAATATCCTAGATGAGCTAGTTGAAGCTTTGTGTTTACCTAACTCAATCAAACCCCAGGACAAGGTCAGATAGATTGTTGAATTAAAATATATACATTTGCAGAAAAGTAGGTTACAATATGATCTTATTTTACAACAGAGATGGTCTATTAGCACATGCAAGAGAGTAGGAATTTTCACTGGCACAGTGTTTCGCCCTGGAGAGCAAAGTGTTAGGAGAGGAGAGGTTAATTTCTTTTGGAGGACAGGGCTTGAGACAAGAGCTCACCTTGTAGCCTGGGCTGGCTTTAAACTAAACATTCCCTCTGCAGCAGCCTCGCAAGAACTGGGATTGTAGGCCAGTGTCATCATCCCCAGCTTGAGGAGAGACTTTAACACTGTCTTTTGAATGATATTTACCTCTTATTTATTATAATATCATCAGAAACAGATTAAAAATAATACAACAAGCCTCAGGGACAACATGGCATCAGGTTCCTGTTCTGCACAAGGATGCTCCACGCTAATGCTGTTGATGGCATCCCTTCAGGTGGTTTTCTTGCTTTCAAACCTTCATCAAGTTTCTGCCTTTGATCCTACTGGACACAAAGAATGTGAACTTTTGACCTGTAAAGGAAAGCATTAGGTTTTAGACACTGGAGGCTTCTAATTCAGAAGGGGCCAACCCAATCCTGGTCACGAGCAAAAACAAATAAGGACCTGTCTGCGTGTCTTTAAGCCAAGCCAGTTTTATGGTTTTCAACACCATGGTTCTTCTGAAGTGTTCCCAGGACAACAACGTTTATCAAATGATTGTATTAGTCACAGTTGTTCTAAGGGAACAATTTGCTTTCCAGCACAGTTTTGAGCAGAGAATAGTCTGCTTTCCCCTTGATATTTTGTGAGATTGATGTATTCCAAGTTACCCAAGCAAAGGGCAGTCATAGATGAGATGTTTACAAGAATTCCAAAATTTGGGGTGGAAATTCTTAGTGCAAGAGCCTTTGAAGATAAGAGGAGAAGGAGCCAAAATTCTTGGCAACTCAGAGTCAGCCTCCTTTTTGGAGATGCCATTGAAAGGTTGAATGACCACAATCATGGTCATGGCCATGATTATTCTGAATTCAAAGCTGCCTTAACATTGAAACTCTGAAGAAAAGAACTTGCCATTCCCAGCCCTCTCCACAGTGATTTCAAGTTTGTTTTTTTTTTTTGTTTGTTTGTTTGTTTTGTTTTTTCTTATGCCTTATTGGTTTGACCATCAAAACATCAATGTGTAAATTCAACTTTCCAAATAAGATTCATGGAGAAGAATAATAATAAGAAGAAACCTTGCTGGTAGCTCTGGATTTAGGGTGTTTATGAGCAACAGGAAGCAGATCTCAGGTTCCCTGTGGCTTGTGCATTGACTGACCAGTAGCCTTCACCTTCCCAGCACTTCCTAAGGATGAAGTCATGATTGGGCTCCATCAGAAATATGCTAAAGGTTCAGTTTACAGTGGAACAAAACACATTTGAAACAAACAAATAGCAGGAATGTATTTGTCAAAACATTTTCTCCTACACAGCCTACGGAGACTTGGAGGAACAACCATCTCCTGAGAGCAGAAGTGAAAATATCTGGGGTGCTGCAGGCTCACAGCCAACCCTCGTCACAGTCACTGCTGTCGGGGGCATAGCTCACATTTAAAATCATTCCATCAGCTCTTCTTCTTTTTCTTTTAAGAAATTATTTTTATTTTTATTTATTTATTTGACACAGAGAGAGAGAGAAAGAATGAGCATGCCAGATCCTCCACCTGCTGCAAACTCCAGATGCACGCACCACCTTATCTATCTGGCTTACTTGGGTTCTGAGGAATCCAACCTGGGTCCTTTGGCTTTGCAGGAAAGTGTCTTAACCACTGAGCTAACTCCTTAGCCCAGACATTGAGTTTTTCTTACCTGACCACGATGAAATGTATCCGGTCTGATCATTTGCTTTACGTGTAAAATGCATTGTGTCAATACTTTGCCTCTTTTGTTGCTGTGAATCTTTCCTGGCCTGCCTGAAGATGTTAATTACAGCAAATGTGACACATAAAGAATAGATGGTTTGTAATTCGAGTTAATAGACAAAGTGAAGTCCCATGTGTCAGGAAATCAGCAAAGTAGCACTGTTCACCCTCAACCCACTGCTCTGTGGCATGGACAGCTGGTGGGCAATTAGAAGCCGTGGCAACACTTCCTCACTGTTAGGAGTGCCACAAATTCAAGGTATTTGAGACTTGTGTGATGACATACATTCTTGACCTTCTATACCACACTATAAAGTTTCCCATTTCTTGTATTTTCTAGAGCAAATAGATGGATACCAATTTAAGAAATGAAACAGCCGGGAGTGGTGGTACATGCCTTTAATCTCAGCACTCAGGAGGTGGGGTAGGAGGATTGCCATGAGTTTGAGGACAGTCTGAGACTACAGAGTGAATTCCAGGTCAGCCTGGGCTACAGTGTGACCTTACCTGAAAACAACAACAAAAATAAGAAATGAAACAGTTGGAGGAAGGAAAAGTTAATTGACTTGCAAATATTTTTTCATTAAACTTTTAATGGTTTTCAGAGTAAACATGATGTCTTGAAACAAGATCTTATTATCATTTTCTCTAGACTACTATTCTTGCAAATATCACATAATATAAAATATTCTATAATACTAATTAATAGGATAACAAATTATACTTTAACATTAATATTAAAATTGATATCAGATGTGCTATAATACAAAATGCACTTTACATGTGACATGGAGAAACTTAACACAACTAAAAAGGAGCTTCATAAACAAATGTTAGCTTTTTTTCTTCTTTTTTAAAAAATATTTATTTGAGAGAGAGATAGGCAGAGAGAGAGAGAGAAAACAGGTGCACCAGGGCCTCCAGCCGCTGCAAATGAACTCCAGATGTGTATGTCCCCTTGTGCATCTAGTTTACATGGGTCCTGGGGAATTGAACCTGGGTCCTTTAGCTTTGTAGGCAAGCAACTTAACCACTAAGCTGTCTCTCCTGCCTACCTTCTCATTTCCTATCCTTTTCCTCTTCATGTTATTGCAATTCTACTCGTTTAATCTATATTTTTCTTTAAAACCAAAAAATTTTGGGCTAGAGAAATGGCTTAGCAGTTAAGACAACTGCCTATGAGGCCCGAGGACCCAGGTTCAATTCCCCACTATCCACATAAGCGAGATACACATGGTGGTGTGTGCATTTGGAGTTCATTTGCAGTGGCCTCCTATTGTCTCCCCTTCCTCCATTTCCTCCCTCCCGCTCTCTCTCATGAATAAATAAAAATAAAGTAAAATAAAGATTAAAAATGTTAGTTGGTCTAATTAATCAATTTCCCAGCCACCTAATATGTCAAGATATTTAGATAAAAGAACATTGCTTTAAGTTATAGAGCCTCAAACGCTCTTCTTGCTGCTGGAATCATGTTCTGTGACGTGTTAAAGAAGTTAAGTAATGAAGAAAACTTTTTCTGAGTTTGGCAGCAGACCTTTCTGGGGAAGAACTTGTCTTCTGACAAATCTATTTTCTCTTCTTTGGTGCACTAAAGTCCGACTGCACCCAGACACACACCAAACAGCACACAAATGCACATGCAAAATAAAGAATGCAGAAATGCAGTATCACAGACTATCTAATATTCAGACCTACAAGATACCAGCTCTATCAACCACTCTTCTTATATCTGCCACAAAATGCTTGACAAAAGCTTAATAAAGAAAGGTTTTATTTAGGCTCACAGTTCAAAGCAATAGTGCATCATGGCACGGTAAGACGTGATGGCCAGAGCTTATATGGCTGGTCACATGGCTCCAGAATGAGGAAGTTCACAGAGACATGGATGTCCAGTCTCCACAGCGAGGAAGTGACGCAGAGACATGAACGCCGCTTCTCCTTTCTGTTCAGCCTGGGACTTCTGCCCATATAATGGCACCACTCACATTTAAAGTGTGTCTTCCGGGCTGGAGAGATGGCTTAGCGGTTAAGCGCTTGCCTGTGAAGCCTAAGGACCCCGGTTCGAGGCTCGGTTCCCCAGGTCCCACGTTAGCCAGATGCACAAGGGGGCGCACGCGTCTGGAGTTCGTTTGCAGAGGCTGGAAGCCCTGGCGCGCCCGTTCTCTCTCTCTCCCTCTATCTGTCTTTCTCTCTGTGTCTGTCGCTCTCAAATAAATAAATAAAAAATTTAAAAAAATAAATAAATAAAAATAAAGTGTGTCTTCCCATCTCAACTAACCTAACCAGCTACAGACTCCTTCCCAGGGAAATGGTTGTTTCCACGGTGATTCTAAATTCAGTGAAGCTGACAATTAAGATTAACCACTGCGCTCTTTCTAAGCCGGGGCACCTCAAGGACAAAGCCATGGTCAGCTCGAGTGCCAAGTGATCGTGGGACCAAATGGCGAGAGGCCAGAAGAGTTTGGGTCGGATTTGAACTCGGACCGCAAGGCTCAGCTGCGGGAGCTCCACATCACCGCGGCCAAGGAAAGAGAAGTTAGTGGTGGTCAGAAAGATATCATAATTTTTGTTCCAGTTCCTCAACTGAAATCTTTCCAGAAAATCCAAGTTCGGTTAGCGCGTGAATTAGGGAAAAAGTTCAGTAGGAAATATGTAGTCTTCATTGCTCAGAGGAGAATTCTGCCTAAACCGACAACCAAAAGCAGCGGGAAAGATAAGCAAAAGGCCCCAGAAGCCAGCGCATGATCCCATCCTGGAGGACTTGGTCTTCCCAAGTGAAATGGTGGGCAACAGGATCAGTGTGAAACTGGATGGTGGCAGCTCACAAAGGTTTATTTCGACCAAGCCCAGCAGAAGAATGTGGAGCGCACGGTTGAAACTTTTTCTGGTGTCTGTAAGAAGCTCACAGGCAAAGATGTTCATGGTGAATTCCCAGAGTTTCAGTTGTAAACGGATGACTGAATAAAATATCATTCACAATTATAAAAAAAAGTAATCATTGTACCAACAAATTAAATAAAATGATCTGGAAAATGTGTAAAGAGAAATTCTTTTAGAGCCTTTGTAGCTCGGGGGTAGAGAGTTGGTTCGAAAGTGTGAGTATCTTCCATCCTTAGTGCTGACCATAAAAATGAAGCAAATAATTAGCAGGAATGAAAGAACCTAAAAATTAACAGCAAGATCAGGGAAGAATAAGGAAGTTATTAAGAAATGAAAATTAAAAAATAAAGGTGATTTAAAAGAATAATTTTATTATTATCTTTTAAGGTATCAGTATGTAATACTCTTCAAGGGAAAAAAAACAGATATTTTTTCTTAAATGTTTATGAAATAAATTTTCTATAAAAAAGAAAAATATTCCATAAAACATATTGCTGTTTGTACTCCATATAGAATACCTATAAATCAGAAAGGAAAAGATAAATACCTAACAGAGAAAGGAACAGTCAAGAACATACAACTGTCAAAAAAAATACCAGTAATAACCATTTGAAAAGATGACCAACCGTATTAGTAACCAGGATAGTTGAAAAATGAGTCTGCAGCAGAATGTTTCTTCAAATGCTCTCCAAAGATTAGTGTCAGTAAACAGAAAATAAATATCAGAGGACCACATGAGGTATATAATTTGATTAAATTATATTAAATTTCAGAATTACATGGAAGTTTTTTTTTTAAGTTGAATATGTTTTATCTGAACCAACAATTCTCTTTCCATTGCTCATATCTGCTCTCTTCACTGGTAATTACAGGTGTATCTTTTTATCTTATAGTAGGGAAAAATAAAAACAAAATGTGTAGAAAATGTGTTTATATTAACTACTTTGGTTTTATTGCTATGACAAAGTTCTTTAGACAGGTTAACTTTATTAAAAACAGGTTTATCTAGTTTCAAATTCTAGAGACTTAGGCAAGGTGTTCAGCTCTGGTTTGGTGTCCATAGACAGTGGTGTTGCAATAGCATTGTGCATGTGGAAAAAATAAGTGACATCCCTCCTTTGACAGGAGGCCAGAGAGTAACTGGGCTTGAACTAAAGACCACCTACCAGGCTCCTTCCCCTAAAGTCTCACACATCCCAATGCTGGCACCCTGGGAACTAAGCCACTAACATTAGAACCCATAGAGGGTCACACTCAACCCTTTTCCAACCATAGCAGATCATTGCAAGTGATGTAATTATGTAGACAATAGTCCAATGTACATATGTAACCAAAAAGACTTTATTCATGAAGAGCTCTCCACACAGTTTTGAGAAAAAATACATAAGACCAATCTGACATAAAATTATATTATTGTAAAAACACTTAAAATTGCACATATTGTGTGTTCTAAATTTAACAGATTAATTATTGTTGATTTTTCTTTTCAATGAATTCCCAAGTGTTTTCATTCTATATCTTTGTGCTCATATTGAAACTTTGACCTATTTACTGATAAATATATATATATGTATATATATATATATATATACATATATATATATACATATACATATATATACACATATATATAATTATATACATATATATATAATTATGCATATATACTAATAAAATTTTCAGTGTATATAGTGTTAAAACCACTTATAGCATTTAGATACCATGTGCAAAACCATATAATTATATGTGGTAGTCAAATTATCTTATTTTTTTATGTGTAATTTTTGAACATTTTGGAGTATCTGCTTACAAATGTACTTAAAATGTTACACGATATTTATTTATTTATTTTTATTTTATGTCACAAGATATTTTAAAAGGAAAATGAAGAAATAACATTTTAACATTTAACATTTTATTCCTAATAAAACAAAAAAAATTGATTTCTAAGCAACTTATATTTATTTATTATTTATTTGAAAGAAGCAGAGTGAGAGGGAAAAGGAGAGAGAGAGAATGGGAACACCAGGGCCTCCAGCTACTGGAAACAAACTCTAGACACATGCATCACCTGTGCGTGTGGCTCACTGGGTCCTGGGGAATTGAACCTGGGTCCTTTGCCTTTGCAGGCAAGTGTCTTATCTGCAAAGCCATCTCTCCAGTCCCCCAATCTTTTAAAAATATTTTATTTATTTGAAAAAGGCAGAGAGAGAGGGTGGGGAGGAATAGAGTGAGAAAGAAAATATTTAATTTAATTTAATTATTTGAGAGAGAAAGAGAGAGGGAGAGAACAGCCACACCAGAGCCTCCAGCCACTGCAAATGAACTGCAGGTGCGTGTGTCACCTTGTGCACCTGGCTTTATGTGGGTATTGGAAAAGTGAACCTGGGTCCTTTGGTTTTGCCAGCAAGTGCCATAACCGCTAAGCCATCTCTCCAGCCCTCCTATTAACTTTTATATATTAAACTATGTTAAATTAAATGTTTTTGTAGGTATTTTTTAAGCAGTCCTCAAAATAGTCGTTTATGGGGCTGGAGAGATTGCCTAGTGGTTAAGGCATTTGCCAGCAAAGCCTAAGAACTCAGGTTATATTCCCCAGGACCTGCTCAAGCCAGATGCATAAGGTGGTACCTGCACCTGGAGTTTGTTTACAGTGGCTAGAGGCCCTATTCTCTCTCTCTCTCTCTCTCTCTCTCTCTCTCTCTCTCTCTCTCTCTCTCCCTCTTCCCCTCAAATAAATAAATAAAATATTTTTTAAAAAAGAGTCCTTTATGTCTGGCACTATTATCCTTATTTTTGGTTTTTTGTTTGTTTATGAGAGAGGGAGAGAATTAGCATGCTCCAGGGCCTCCAGCCTCTTCAAAGTAACTCCAGATGTGTGTGCCACCATGTGTACATGTGCAACTTTGCACACTTATGTCACCTTGTGCATCTGGGTGTCTGGCTTACATGGGATATGAACAGAAGAACATGGGTCTTTTGGCCTCACAGGCAAGTGCCTTAATCACTAAGCAATCTCTCCAGCTCTATCCTTATTTTACAGATTCATCAACAACTCAACTCAGTGTATAACAAAAAGAGGTAAAATAGTACATCCAGGAGAAGTGTGCATTTCTATTTCTTGCAGCACTATTCAAGCCTAGGTGCTTGCTTGATAATGAATGAAAAAACAACATGGTCAGGGATGGGGAGACTGCCTTGAAGACATGAGGACCTGAGTGTGTACCCCAAAACCCACATGAAATAAGCTGAGCATGGTGGCACATGCTTGAAATCCTAATGCGATGGAGGCAGAGACAGGCAGATCTCTGAGGCTTGGTAACCAACCTGTCTAGTTTATTTGATGAGTTCCAGACTAGTGAGAGACCCTTTCGTAAAAGAAAATAGAAGTGGTTGTCCCCTGGCTTGTACACACGTGTATGCATAGGAACATGCATAATGTCCCTGCACATAGGCACACACGCAGAGGAAATGAACTATGGTGAAAAACTATTAACTATAGAACAGTGAAGTTGTGTCACAATGTGGATGTTATGCCTGTGTCCTGAGAAGTTGTACAGGGTTGCTTTACATAGAAACAGACTGATGCACGCAGAGGGATATGGCACAGAAAAAACTGAAACCTTTGTGTGAATTGCTGCCCATTCAGTTCCAATTGAGAGATTACAACCTTTGAGATTAGGGTGGCTGACCTGCACTGGGAAAACAGGAAGAATGAAGACTCTTTTGAAGGGGCTTAAGTGCTCAAGGAATGTCCTATTCTTCAAAGTCGGCTTTATTCCCCCTGGATCAACAAATTACCACCCTGCCTGGTATTATGGAGTATAATAAATGCAGGAAAGAGAGGGTCATTGAGTTTTCAACACGGTTTTGTGTTTTGGAAATGGCCATGGGCAGTGTGAAGGAGGTTTGATGGATACCTGATGGAGCCATAAGGATGGACCATGAGTTGCAGTGGAGACCCAATGTAGATGCCAGGGCCACAGGATGGCTGCTAAGGAAAGCTGCCAGCCCTGGATGAAGATTTCCAGGACTGTAAGTAGCCTAGCTGGAGGGCAGAATTGGAAGTCCAGAGACTTGTTGCTGGTTAGAGTTGTCGGACTGGGAGATTTGTCACTGACTAGAGCTGTTGAACTTGAAGCTACAGAGTTTAGTGTTTGCCCTGTTTAAATCATGCATTGCTTGAGTATTTCTTTGCTAAGCCCAATGCCATCTTTTGCAGTGTGAATGTTTATTCTGTGCCATTATGCAGTTTGAGGGGATTTTTTGGTATTATGGTTCAGTTAAAAGACCTTGGATTTTGGGGGTGTTTGAACATCATTAGGATTGATAAAAAAAAAAAAAACTATGGAGACTTTTAAAGTTTGACTGAATGCATTATATTTTATATCATGTATGGTTACCACCTTATGGGGCCAGGGTAGAATGTGGTGGTTTGATTCAAATGTCCCCCATAAACATAGGTGTTCTGAATGCAAGGTTCCCAGCTGATGAAGATTTGGGTACTAACACCTCCTGGAGGTGGTGTATTGCTGGGGGAGGGCTTATGGGTGTTGTAGGCAATATCCCTTGTCAATGTTTGGCACACTCTCCTGTTGTTGTGTCCACCTTAGGTTGGACAGGGGAGGATTTTCCAAGCTCTCTCCTTCAACCAGCCTTATCATGAGTAAAATTTGTGACCACTCATAATCTTTTGCATTATATCTTAGCTTACATGCTAAGCAATGTGTGTTGAGAAATGCATCATATGAGGCACACTGGTAAGGTCTGTAAAAATGCAACAATAAGGCATTTTATACAGATGTCATCCACAAAATAACCGTGTCTTTATGGATTGAACAACTGGCTTACAAATACCTGAGCAAAAATATGTATAAAACACTTGACTATCCAAGGCCTAGAGAGCTAAGTGCTTGAAGAAAGTAAAATGTAATCTTCTTGGAATGTGCAAGACTTCCCATTTGGTTTACCATAGTTTCCATAATGACATGCTACTCTACAATTAGACTTTAGTGCACGTGGTTTCTGAGAATTTTATAAATGTGCAGGACAGTAAATAAACAAGGAAATAATTGAGCAAGGACACATAGACCACTGCAGATTTTCTCCTGGAATGCACATTTACACCATTTTTATTTCCAAACCACATCACACACTTGACTCTTTTAAAGTGTGTGAAGGAACTAAAGGGCAGGTTCGTCTGCATATGACATTACTCTTGGAGAGGCTGAATTACTTTTTTTAAAAGAATCTTTGATCTTAAATCAAGTTTGCTAACTATGATTCTAGGACAAAAGTAACAGGAAAACAACAAGTTTCATGCCTGGAACATGCCCTGATACTCTGTACAGTTCTAATACTCATTGCTTTTTACTCGATTGAAATCTTTCTTAAACATGATACTTAAACAATGCCAGTGGACTGTATCAACATATTAATGTATTTTAAAACTCAATTCATGGGGCTGGAGAGATGGCTTAGAGGTTAAGTGCTTGCCTATGAAGTCTAAGGACCCCGGTTCGAGGCTCGATTCCCCAGGACCCACGTTAGCCAGATGCACAAGGGGGCGCACACATCTGGAGTTCGTTTGCAGTGGCTGGAGGCCCTGGCGCGTCCATTCTCTCTCTCTCTCTGCCTCTTTCTCTCTCTGTCGCACTCAAATAAATAAGAACAACAACAAAAAAAGTTAAAAAAAAAAACTCAATTCAGGGGAAATAAACTAAAGTGATTAAAAGCCCACGAAATGTACGAGATTTTGTTGTCAGTTTTCAAAAGACCAACCTGACCACAATGAAGCTATAATGGAGATGTTTTATGTCGTTTGGTTTCTCAGAGTTCCTCCTTATCCCTTACTCTTGGTCTTTTGGTCAGTCAGCACTATTCCCTGCATAAGAAGACTGAGTTCTACAAAGAGATAAGCAGGTATTTTAGCCAAGTATCAAGAGCTGGACTTTCAAATATACTAACAGTATGTTGAGCTGGGCGTGGTGGTGCACACCTTTAAACCCAGCACTTGGGAGGCAGAGGTAGGAGGATTGCCGTGAGTTTGAGTCCACCCTGAGACTACATAGGAAATTCCAGGTCAGCATGAGCTAGTAGCGAGACAGACACTACCTCAGAAAACCAAAAAAAAAAAAAAAAATTAAAAACAAAGAATAGTATGTTGAGACAGTTTGCTCACAATACCTGTATTTTTGCTTTATGGAAATTTTCTATCAGCAATGTGAACAAGGTAAGGTCTCCTCTATTCCTGCCACACCTCCTCTGTCACCATCTGCCTGCACCTGACATGCACCGTGAGCAGCAGAGGTGTACACTCTTGTTATGGAAAGAGTTGTTCCAGTTAATAATGGGGAAGGTATCTGCGGTGGTTGCAATGTAAAATGTCCCCATAGCCTCCGGTGTTTGTGATCAAATTTCATTCTTAGTCCTCCAGCTTGGAGCAAGTGCGTCACCAGGGGCGGACCTCAGGGGTGAGTCCAGCCCTAGTTCAGTGTCATCTCATGCTTGCTGGTGCTATATATTATGGATGTATGATGAAGTGAGTCAGCCTCTTCCCCCATGATGAAGCTTCCACTAGAGTTTGTAGGCCTGAAATAAACCTTTTCCTGCCATAAGCTACTTATGATCAGGTGTTTATCCAGCAACGAGAAAGTCACTGCAACAGTATCACAGCAGGCAAACCTAAAGAATCTCAGAGACAGCTCCACTTTGATAGAAAACACTGAAAACACACATGAATAAATAAATATATCCTCCACAGAAACACTTACACACTATATTTAAAGTGAAAAAAATGCCAGGGACAAACTGGATTATGGTGGAGATTTTGAGGAATAGAAAACTAAACGCAAGAAAGTATGGAAGGCATGTGAGGATTCAGTAAAGATTTTAAATCTGGGACCAGAGTCTGCCTGAGGGAAGCCCTGCGGGGTCTTTCTCAAGAGAGCACTAGAACTTCAGATGTTGTCCTTTGAAAGATGAAGCTCGTGCCCATACGACACAGACAGCCGGCAAGAAGGCTTTGGGAAGAAGGGCCACTGGAACAGCTGCTGTAGGAAGTTATGCACACAGGTATATGGCACGTATTCATTGGTGTTGACTATACGTTTATCTTTTCACCTGCCTCTTTCAGAGTCTTACAAAAGAAAGATTGCCTCTATGGTTACTAATGCATGATCAATCTATTATTTGCCTATCTGCTATGAGGGTAAATTTATCTTTAATGGGAAAGTAGAAAATTATAATGGAAGAAACCAAATAAACAGAACACTATGGTTTATGCCTTCTACTGAAAGGAGTATTACTGTGTTCAATTGGAGCTGTACTTTCTTGGCTATACATGCTTAAAAATTCATCACCAACCAGATATGAGAAACTTGAACTATATACTTGAAATTCAAAAAGTAGGTCTAATCACAGAGAACTAAAACATTAGAAAGCTCCCACCCTTCACATCTTTGCGTTTTAGATTCCAAGAAGAGTTCGTATGCTCTCTTGTATAGTCTTCAATTAGGTTCTTTTAGCTGAACGCTGAACTTTAATTTAACAAATATCCAACTGTGTATATTTTATATCTTCTTGGCACACATAAAGACGTCATTGTACTGCTGATATAATCTGTGTTTCTCACTGGTATTCACACTTTTAATGTTTTGTATACACAATAATATAAAGAATAATGAAATAAAACTTGATTAATTAAACAATTACAACTTTTATACAAATTTAGCAGTTGTGCCAAAGCAGAACTGTGGCAGAGGGAGAAGCAACTTGAGCAATCACTTGTTCTACAAAGCCTTGTTTTGGCAATGAAGTGAGGCCCAGAGAACTAACTCTATTGATGCCTCATAAAGCTCTTCACAATGACTTTGAATTAAAGCAGTTAGGAAGAAAAGAATGCCAGCTGCCGCTTTATACAACTATGTATTATACCTTTGGACATATAACTGATTTTTTTTTTTAATTGTGGTTAAGATACACTTAAAAATGTATTAGCTTAACCATTCGAACTTAACTTCAGCTTCAGAACACATGTTTTGGTTTTGACCATATGATACTGAGCGTGTGTGGTAGGAGCTGTGTTTGATTTGATGCACTGCATCAGACAACATGGGGATAGCATTCAAATAGTAGTCCCCAGACATCTGACTCACTCCTGTGGCCAAATGCCTGATGAGAACCATTTTTAGGGATGAAAGAGTTATTTGGGCTCACAGTTTGAGGGTAGGCTCTATCAGGGCAGGGAAAGTCAGAACTCCATGGGGGTTTCCAGCTGTCACAGTAGGAGTGTGAGGCTCGGCTCGAGGTGGAAGCAGAAAGTGATTAGGAAGCAGAAGTAGGCTTGAAACCTCAGGACCTGTCCCCAGTGGCCCACTTCCTCCAGAGAGGTTCCACATCCTAAAGGTTCCACAGCCTCTCTTCTCTCCCAGTTCTACCAGCTGGGGACTATGTTCAAACACATGAACCTGTGGGGGACATTTCACTTCCAAATTCAATCACCAGAATACATAAAGAAATTCAGCAGTTCATTTGGCGAAACAGAAGGCAAGACAGAATCTAGAAATTATACCTTTAAGCTGATGGACTGAAACTTTAAGCTAAACTTAACTGCACTAACACTAACTGGGCTTCACAGTAAATCCTATGCCATTGGCTCATGGTATGTGAGTCTCACTGGGAAATTTCAGCCTCTCTGTCTATGTCTCCTTCTGAAATCAGGTACTCCTACATTCATGTCTAAACACTATTTATTACTCAGCTCATTAATAAATAATGTGATTCACACACTACAAGATCTCCCAGTCATCATCTACTATAGCATCTGGTCTTTCAAGAATAGGAAACATTTTCTTTAACCACTTTCTATATGTCCATCATTAAAATATGTTTCAAAGGGCTGGAGAGATGTCTTAGCAGTTAAGGCACTTGCCTGCAAAGCCAAAGGAACTAGGTTTCATTCCCCAGGACCCATGTAAGCCAGATGCATAAGGTGGCACATGTGTCTGGAGTTCATTTGCAGTGGGCTGGATGCTCTGGTGCATCCATTCTCTCTCTTCCTTTCTCTCCTTCTCTCTGCCTCTTTCTCAAATAGGTAAATTTTAAAATCCTTTAAAAACATGTTTTGAAGAGTTTGAAGGTATTGATTTTTCCCCAAAAGTATTTAATGCATATTTTATAAGTGGCTATAAATTGTAGCTAATTTTCCAATTTCTTTTCTCATTAGTTCCTGGATCCCAATAAAATAATTCTACAGTATGCCTGCAGGATTGAATGTGAAGGTATGCCCTTCCAGTATATTTAGGCTGTACTATAGAGAGCTGTTCATAAATTGAATAGGTTAAATATTTTTTAGTTTCTTCCTTCCAATAAAGCCCTTGCATCATCATCATCATAATTATCATTATTATTTGCTGTTGGTCTCAGTGTGGCCTATTTTTGAAAGAACAACATTAGAAGTTGGTTTAATATCAAAGACTGAAACTTGAATTCCTGGCTAGATAAGACAATGGCAGGCTTGAACCTGAAGCAGCCCCAGCAGCACCATGCCAGGTCAACCTCCTGGAGGTGAGGTCAGGTAACAGCCTTGGCTGCTTATCTGTCTGGCTCAGTGAGCAGCTGGAGTGTTTAGCACTGGGAGAAACTTTCAGTTTTGAGCTGTGTCATTAAAAATTTATCTGTTTAGGGATAGGATATATACATATGCACATCTGTGTTTGAGGCAAACAATTTGCAGTTTATGTTTTCAGGGAACATTGTATGTGTGTTTATTTATTTTTTTTTTTTACAGTTGTTACACTGTATCAGGTTGAATTGTATCACAGAAATCCTGTTTCCTCATTTATAATCTAACATTTTTACCAGTATCTGGAAGTTCTTAAAATAATTTTGAAAATTTCGGATGCTATTTTGAAGCAAAAAGATTTTACTTAAAACTTTTTGTTGATTCTGTGTGTCCAGCTTCAACAGTGTATTGATGGTTTTTTTTTACTTCAGCTTCTCAATTTTCTTTTCCACTCATTTCAGTTACAAACATATTTTCACATGTCTTGCCTTTTATTGCTTTTAAATAGACTTGCTTAGTAGAATAGTTTGGGTATGAAAAAGAAAATGAGAAACTACACTGATATCCTATTTACTTCCTGCCCATCTTTCCCTCTTTTTAATATCTAGGTTGGTATGGCACATTTGTGACAGTTATGTAAGAAAAATGGATATGTTATCACTAACCAAAGTCCACTGTTAATCTCACACTTCATAAGGCTTTGTCTGAGTTCTTTTTCTGTTCTACAGTCCCTCACAGGAAAGCACATCCCTTTTAATTTTCATGTCTCTTTGCTCAGGCTTTCCTTGCTTCTTTACTGACCTTGACAGTATTGAGAAGCACTGGTCAGGTCCGCAGTGGAATGTGCCTCCACTGGGTCCATCTGTTGTTTTCCTCAGGAGAAAATTAGTGATGTACTCTTGGAGTGAAAGAACACTGATGTTAACCAGGCTGAGCACACCATACTAAGGGGCAATAATAGTGTGACTTCATCCTTGATGTTGAGCTTGACTTCATGGCTGAGGCTTGTCAGTGTTGTCTACTGAAAGCTGTCCTTTGTCCCCTTCCTGTGGAAGTCACTCTGTATAACCCAGATATACAAATAAAGAGTTATTATGTCCTTACTCCTTGGGTCCAGAGATTATCCATACTTGCAATTCTTCTGCAAGAGAAACTGTTCTATTTCTCTCCATGTTCATATTTATTGAGCTTGTATCAATATGGACTCTGGATATTTATTTTATGTTTTGAGCTATTATCCAAAATTTCTGTACTTATTTCTCGCACTGTCTTGTCCGGGCTCCCATCAGTACACCGTGGTGCTTTGCCTTGTTTATGAGCCGCTGCCTACACTTTGGCAAGATAAGACTCTCTACAGTCATTCTGCACATGCTCTGCAACAACTCAGAGCCAGCCATCGCTCTAGAATTCTGGATTCCTTTTATCAGAGCTTAGAAACAGTAATCAGGTTTTGGGGTTCAGATGAACCCCTTCTGCATCTCCTACCTTTCTCTGGACCATAGGCAAACACTAATCTTTTAACTGCCTCTAAATCACCTTTTCCAGAATGTCCTATAAGCAGACTCATACAGCAGGGAACTTTTATGACTGGCTTCTTATACTTAGAAATATTGCCATAAGTTTCCTGCATTCCTTTCTATGGATTACTAGATCATTTATTTTACTTTTTTTATTTTAGTTTTACTTTATTTATTTTTACTTATTTATTAAAGACAGAGAGAGAGGAAGGGAGAGAGAGAGAAAGAGAAATGGGAAAGCCAGGGTCTCTAGCCACCGCAAAGAAACTCCAGGTGCATTCACCACTTTGCACATATGGCTTATATGGGACCTGAATAATTGAACTTGGGTCCTTAGGCGTGGCAGGCAAGCTAAGCCGTCTATCAAGCTCTTATTTATTTTTAATGTTAAATAATATTCAAGATTATCATATATTATTTCATTTATTATTGAAAGACATCTTGGTTAGTTCTAGTCTTTTACACCCAAGGATTAATGGCTATAAACATTTATGTTTTAAGTTTCATGGGAATAAAATACAATATTCATAAACATCATTATTGGATATTATGATAAAAGTATATTTAACTTCATAAAATCTGTGGATCTGTCTTCTAGAATAGTTGTACAATTTTGCTTTTTATCACCATGACCTGAGTAATCTTGTTATTCCACAAGGCTGCCATCACTTAGTTTTGTCAGTCTTGCATTTCATTCTGAGATAGGTAGGAGAAGCTCTTTTTGAATTTGAAAATGACTTTCAGCACCTTTTCACATTCTTGCTTTCCAACTTTACATCTTCTTGTGTAAAATAGTCTTTCAGTTTTGTTGTCCATTTTCTTTTAATTGGGTTGTTTTTGTTGAATTTTCAGAATTTGTTCTGTATTTTGAGTACAAAGTTATTATCTTTCACCTGTCTTTTCTTCTAGCCTGTGGCTTATTTTTCTTGTGTTAATATAAATTATATTGAGTTTTCCAATTGTCCCTTGCTAGGAAAGCAATTGGTTAGCATTTGTGTATCAACCTGTTCCCTGCAACTGTTGAATAGCAGATCCCTCTGAATTGAAGTGATATTGTCTGAAGAGAAGAAGGATTCCGAATGTCAAGTCTGGCAGACTTGAAGTTTAAAGGTCACTAACCAAGGTTATGTTAGGTAGAAACTGAAACATTCTTTCCTGGGGTGTGAAAGAAAGGAAAGTACCAGAGACCCAGAAAGTCATCAAGTCTTGGAAAGTACTGCAAGACCCCACCCTAAGGCTATATAAAGGAAAAAACAATTACAGAGGGAGAGGGAGAGGGAGAGAGAGAGAGAGAGAGACAGAGAGAGAGAGAGAGAGAGAGAGAGAGAGAGAGAGAGGGCAATTGAGCTGCCTGCAAGTCTTATAGAGTTGTGTAGCTGCCTTTGAGTCATCCATTGCTCCTGTAATAAACCCCTCACCTTGCTCAGTAAGTAAGCCCAATAAAACTCACTACTTCACCAAAACTGGTTTTGGTATAATTGAATCCAGTTGATGAAGACACCACTTGCTTTGGGTGCAGAAAACTGGCAAATAAAGCTGGAGCTTGAGCTGGAAGTTTTCTCACTCCTGGCTAGATAGAAGTGAAAGGCCCAAGAATTCAGAAGCTGAGAAATACTATCACACTCCAAGGGGAGCTTAAGCGGGCTCCCTGCATACCTCAAATTCCAGGCTTTACTCTCTGTTGGAAGCAAGTAAAGAATCCCTCTTCTCATTATATCAGAGCCCACTCCTAATATAAAACTAGGGAAAAGGGCATGAGATAGCCCTCAAGGATGGGAAATGAGTAATAAAGTAAACCACTTATTTAGTTTCTGTAAATAGCCTGCACTATAAGCCTTACACTATAAGCCTTAATAGCCCACACTGTTAGCCTTAGTAGCTCGCACCATAAGCTGTAGCAGCCTGCCTCAGACCACCAAGGTCACAGGAGGCTGATACCATACTCTGCTACCCCCACCTAAGGAATTACACAAGTGCTGACCTCCAAGGTCACAGGAGACTGGAACCACACTCTGCTACTCCCACCCAAGGACCTGCGCAAACGCTGACCACCAAGGTCATAGTCATAAGAGAGTGATTGGTCCATGAGGGGCTTGAGCAAAGTAAACTAATTGGCTTAGAAACTGTGGGGTGGCACAAACTGACTGGCTAACACCCTGCAGGGGCTCCTGATATTAAATAATGATTGGTCTAATACACAGGCTTTGTTAGAAACCCTATAAAAACTACCCCATTCCTGCATTCAGGGCTCTGCAGTCCTCTACCCCTGTGCGGTGTACGACTGTGGCCCCAGCGCGCTTGGAATAAAATCCTCTTGCAGTTTGCATCAAGACCGCTTCTCGTGAGTGAGTGATTTGGGGTGTCGCCTTATTCGGGCAGAGCGTGGGGACCCCCTGGGGGGGGTTTTTCCCACAGAAGGTGTTCTGTAGGGCACTGGAAGAGAAAAGTTATCAAGAATCTTACCCAGCAGTGGACCCTGGCCAGCCAGGCAAGATATGCCCACTGGTGTAATAGTAGCATGAATGGCATGGGGGATTAATTGGATTTTAAAACTGCTTTCATCAGAGAAAATTCATGCCAGGAAATGAAAATCTTGTGAAAACCTGTGACTGAGGAGGTCTTGGGGAGTAAGTAGAAGCTGCTTCTATTGTTTAGCTAAATATATGTTGTGCCTTCAGATTGTCTTCTTAATATTTATAATGCCATAGTTTAGTGAGTGCTGCTCTTACCTTTTATTAGAGAAGGTTCCTTTAGCAGTTGGTGGTGACTATTGAGACTCAAAATGTCTCAAAGTTGCTGAGAGTGACTCTGTAGTGCTCAGTGCCAGTGGGACATTTATTTCGCCCCTCTCCAAGGCTCAGGAAACATTATAAAAGAAGGGCTAGAAAGAAAACAAAAGCCTGAACATGGCATTACCATTGCTCTAATGACTCCACAACTGCTATTGTTACCTGCACAAGACAGTTAATGATTGCTAGCTGAGCGGGAGCCATTTTCTTCAGTGGTGTAGCCACTGGTAAATTGCACATACTTTGGTAAACAACTCCCACCACTCCACACCCTAATTAAACACAGTGGGTCACACAAATGTACAAGAAATAAAAAAAGGTGTAAAAGTAGAAGACTGACTCATTGGGAATAAAAAATATTGTCAAAAAAGAAGAAATGAAGATTTTACTTTACCCTCTTGTTGTCCTTCTTTAACACTTGTTGATGCAGATCAAGCTGTGGACTGTGTATTTTTCCTTCTCTCTGAAGACTATCATTTAACATGTTTTGTAGGGAAAGTCTACTCTTCTCTTTTTCTGATGGAACCTTTATACTTCCCTTGTTGAAGATTACTCCCTCCAGTTATAGACTTTAAACATGGTGGGGTTCTCTTTCAAAACTTATATTTCACCCTCTTCTCCATTGTTTGTCTAGTTTCTGGTGTGATGAATGTTGTAATGACTATTCTTTTCCTCTATTGAGGAACAACTGAATTTCTCTGGCCTTTTCCTTTTACTGTTTGTTGTTGGCCTTCCTCAGTTGCAGTATAATCTGCTTAGATACATGTCACTGTGTACTTACTTGGCTTTGTGTTCTCTGAGAATCTTGGATCTACTTTATGCTATGCCACCAATCAGATGTTATAAAGTCAAATACTTCTTCACTTTCATATATTCAGCTTTCAGTATTCAAAATACATGCATGTCACATTCTTTGCAAATATCTCCCACAGTTCTTAGATATGAAGAATCTATGTTTTATTGGCTATTTCTAATTCCAGGGTCAGACTCTTCCTCAGTGTTGTCCAGTCTACAGATGAACCCATTCATTTCTCTAACAATGCTGTTGACTTAGTCTTTTCATCTTTCTTTCCTTGTCTTAGTAATCTTGATCATTATCTACTTTTCCATTAAATCCATTAGCATACTAACTATTATTATTCAATATTATTCAAATACTAGGCTGAAAATTTTTAAGTCTCATTCATTTCTTGTCTTGTTCTTTCAAACTTCCTTCTTTGCCTTCCAGAATGCCTTGTAAGTTTTCATTGGGGAAGATGCATTAAACAGGTGGCTAAAGGGATATTTGATGTTGATGTGTCTGGGAATTGGCCTGTGTTCTCTGTGGTTATTGATGCCAGAAGCAGGTGTTGATCTCCTGGTTGTCTCTGAGTCTCTCTGGTGACTCCTGAAACAGAGACTGGTCCTTAACAGCACTTTCAACTTTAAGCCCTGTTTAATCAATGGAAAAAAAGGGTTAGTGGGGAACATTCTACCTTTTTATTATTTAATCTCAGCCTTTTGTGTGCCTAAGTTATGATTGTTACAAATAGATCTTACCATTATACTCTCCCCTTCTTAGGTAATATAGAAAGATCAGACTATACTGGAACCAGAAAATTGCCCTTCCTTCCCTCCATGTGAGACGGATTCTGACAGACATCCTCACTAAAGAGTGAGTCTTTGTTATGAGGAACACACTAGGCATATTTTGAAAGATTGTCCAACCTCATGCCAAGGACACAAGCTGCTTTTTGTTGGATTCTATTATTAAACCTGATGGCATCTCTTCAGTAAATCCCTGATTTAGGGGCTTGATTAATACTGAAGGTCTCAGAAGTTATCCTCGGTCAGCCTCCTGTAAACATAGCTTCCAGAAATCCCTCAATTTGCCAGTGAGCTGTGCTGACCAGTTCATGCTTCAAGTGGGCTCCATAACAGGTAAGTGTACCATGGCTGGGTCTCTTTGAACTGGCTGTCTCTTCAGGTTCTGGGTAACTGCCTGTCCTGAGACCTCAACTTTATGGTAGATCTAAGAAAGCCTTTTATTTTCAATTTTTCATGTCATGATGGCAAAAGTGACAATTTCTGAGGTATTCAGAGGTTAGAACTGAATCCGGAAGTCATTTCAAGTTTCCTTTAATGTCACATATTTAAAAAAGTACTGACATTATGGCTAACATCTGGTTATTAGATTAAAATTTTGTGGTTAGGAAAATATTTTTTTAAAGTTTGAAGCTGCAAGATCAGCCCATAAAACTTTATACAAATGAGAAAGTGTTCCGTGGATAAAAGTCCTTTACCAATTGGGATAGTAGTAGCCACGAATCCCCTTTCTTACAGACAATTTTATTATTTCAGCAGAGGAATATACAGTTAAAAATAAATCAATCATCTGAGCAAGCTACTTTTCTAGTCATTCAGTTAACTGAGATGTTGCTATTTTCTTATAAACTCATTTATCATTTAAAGAACAAGACTATGATATATGTTAAGTTAAGCAAGCAAGGCATTTACCTGAAGTTCAAAATTTAAGAGACAAAAATACATATCTTCTTAAAAATATATCTTCTTAAAAATATAAATTAGGGGCTGGAAAGATGGCTTAACAGTTAATACCCTTGACTTTGAAGCCTAAAAACCCAGGCTAAATTTCCCAAATGCACAAAGTGGGACATGTGTCTGGAGTGTTTTTGTAGTAGCTAGAGGCCCTGGCATGCCCATTCTCTCTCTCTCTCTCAAATAAATAAATAAAATATTTTTGAAAATAAAAATAAATCTGGGGTGGAAAGACTGCTCAGTGGTTAAAGACAATTGCTCTCAAAGTCTGCTGGCCCTGGTTCAATTTTCCAGCCACCCACATAAACCCATACAGGTATTCATTTGCAGTGATAAATGACCATAGTGCACCCAAATGTATACACACACACATGATCAAATAAATAAAATATATGAAATAATATGAAAATCAGTGATCAAATATCAAAATGTATTTATATAAAGATCTAATAAGATGAGGAGCAATCCCATAAAAAATCATACTGGAATCAAAGTAAAAATGATAAAATCTTGGGCTGGAAAGATGGCTTACCGTTATGCACTTGCCTGTGAAGCCTGAGGGTTCCTGTTCGAGGCTTGAATCCCCAGGACCCACGTTAGCCAGATGCACAAGGGGGCGCACGCATCTGGAGTTCTTTGTAGTGGCTGGAGGCCCTGGCACAACATATTCTCTCTCTCCCATTCTGCCTCTTTCTCTCTGTCTATCTCTGTCAATAAATAACTAAAAATTTTTTTTAACGATAAAGTCTTGAATAGGGACTTTTTCTATGCTCAGCCCCAAAAGAGAGACACTGAAAAAGTACTTTCAAATTAGAGATGGTAAAATTGAGGGTTGCTGATACAGACTTTAATATCATTATACTTGAAATTCAATGTAAATAAATAAAAGCTATTGCTGATTATTTTATTTCCTAAAAGACCAAGCTATTCTTTTATTTAGTAGTACCTTCTGAGAATAAGGTTGATGTGACATCAAATACTAATCATTCGTTCTCTCTTTATCTCTCTCTCTTTCTTTATAGCATGTGCACATACACTTATCAGAGCCTTCAACAGATAGGGGAAAATATACACTTTGGTCTGATGAGTTTGTCTTCCTTTGGTGCTACTGTTCTTCTATGGTTTTATTTTATTTTATTTTTATCTTTTTCAGAAAGAGAGGGAGAATTAGTGTGCCAGGACCCCTAGCCACTGAAATTGAACTCCAGACACATGTCACACCTTGTGTGATCTACTGCACATGCATGGCCTTGTACATCTAGTTTATGTGGGTTCTGGGGAGTTGAACCTAGGCCCTTAGGCTTCAAAGGCAAGTACCTTAACTGCTAAGGTATATTTCCAGACCTCTGCTATAGTTTTGAACATTCTGCATTACTTACTTCTTTTGCAGGTTGCTCCTACCATTGAAATACCTGTGAACTTTGCTACGTATTTGTAAATACTTAAGGCTTCTAACATGTGTATGTGTGTTGAGGTAGGGTCTTGCTGTAGCCCAGGCTGACCTGGAACTCACTATGTAGTCCCAGGCTGGCCCTGAACTTATGGCAATCATTGTACCCCTGTCTCCCCAATGCTAGGATTAAAGGCATCCACCATCATGTCTGGTCATATAACATATTTTGATACATGTAGTGACATAATTACTACCATAAAATTAACATATCCATCTCCTCAGATGACTCCCTTTTATATAATAAAAGCACCTGAAATCTATTCTCCTTTCTATATCCCCGTTTTTCTCTCTCTCACTCTTTTCTGCTCTCTATCTTCTTAAAACTAAATAGGCTTGAATTTGTATTGAAATGAAGTGGATTTTTGTTTTGCTTATTTGTGTGTGGGAGAGGTGTGCGTATTCATGTGTATGTGCATATGTGGTGCCCTGTGCACTTGCCTGGGCAGGGTCCACTCATCTAAGGTAACCCCGGTAAAACATGTCCTGCTCCATGGCTTTTCTGTCAGTTCTTTCTGTGCTGGACTCGCTCTTACTGATCTAGAGCTTGCTATTTATTTTCATAATCTTTGGGTTTCTGCTCCCCCATAGGACTAGAGTTACAGATGTGTAGGGCCACACCCAGATGTTTATGGGGTCCTGGGTTTGAACTTAATCAGTCTCCTAGACTTTCTCAGGTCCTCATGCTTGCATAAGAAGTGCTTCTAACTACTGGGCTCTCTCCTTAGCCCTCAAATAAAGCTTTTAATAGGAAGAAAGGTATCTTTTAAGTATTATGTATAGAAATATATTTAACTATATTCTATGTATATATTAGCATACATGTACATATATATTGCTTAGTTATATAGATATGGTAAATCAATCCCAATCTAGATTGTATAATTTAGAATGTGCTTCAGCAGAAAGAGCTGTTATCACTCTACACTCTCCTTTCTTTTGATCTCATACATGATCATAATACACTTAAACGTGAGGCTGTGGCTTACTAGGTGGTGGGAGGAGGCGAACAGCTGGCTCCCTGCAGGAACGACTGGTGGTCCAGAGCACGTCTAAGGATGGAGAACCAACCACACAGCTTTGCACAGTACAGGTGTCAGGAAACAAGACAGTTATAAAGCACGTCCTCTTATAAATGATTCCAGATGACAATCGGGATGATTTTAGATTTATGGTTTTTCTGAACTTTCATCTCCATGAAATTATCAAGGGAAATAAAGGAATGGAGTCAGAGTGGTCTGAGCCCTGTGGGTTAGAGTGTATCAAGTACTTCCAAGCTCACAGACTGAGCAGTAGATAGCAAGCTAAAAGTACACATGAAGTTGAAATTGTGATTTTTCTGAAGGGTTGATTAGGAACCCATGTGAAACCACAAAAAAAAAAACAATGCAGGTTGTTTTGGGGGCCCAGACTTGCTGAATTTATGGTCTGTCACACATTGCCTTTACCCTCTCTATATCACATTCTGCTAGTGACTTCTAACATTATGCTAAAGTGCTTATCTTACTATCCTTTTGCCATTCTGAGAAAAAGAAAAGGGAAATTAGTTGTGAACATATGTGATATTAATTAGGCATATGAGCAATCAAATATGTAATAAAACATATAAACATGATGAGCACAAGGAAGGGTGCACAGTGTTGCAGTCAGGTTTGCATTGCGGGCAGAAATCACCTGACCAAGAGAAGCTTGTGGGACAAAAAGTTTTATTTTGGCTTACAGGCTTGAGGGGAAGTTCCATGATGGCAGGGGAAACTGATTGCATGAGCAGAGGGTGGACATCACCCCCTTACCAACATCAGGTGGGCAACAGCAGTAGGAGAGTGTGCTGAACACTGGCAAGAGGAAGCTGGCTATAACACCTGTAAGCCCATTCCCAACAATGCACTGCCTCCAGAAAGCTTTAAATCCCAAATTTTCACCAGCTTAAAACAAAAAGAAAAGTAAGGGAGACTCAGAAAAGTAAGCAGAGGTAGGGCTGGAGCTCAGGAGGAAATTCATGAACTCAAGAGCTCAAGTCCATGGTAGAGGCCTTTTCCCTCATAAATCACCATCTCCATGTACACTGGACACCAGCATATTTGGTGCACAGAAATGCAAAGAATGTTTGTGGGTGGAAAAGAATGAAAGAGGAGATCAAGCAGCAGTGTCAGTAGCTCAGGATGGTTTGATAATGGCCCCAGATTTCAAGCAGATACTTAACTACATTCCTTACATAACTTTGCACACCAGGCGCTGAGTTCCACAGACATGGCAGGCACACAGTGCTACCTGGGTTTCTATATGGGATCCTGAAAGAGCTTCTTAAGTAAAATTTTGACAAAGAAGCAGTCCTATCACTAAACACCCCTGTCTGTTTTTCTTTAATGTGACTGGCTGCAGGTATTTCTTCACAAAAATCATCCAACCCTCTGTCTGTCCACTGCTCCTCAGTGCCCAGTCGACACCAGGTAGCCTCTAGCCATGTGACCCTCCTTAGAACAGGCATATTCCAGTCTCAACTCACTGGTGCTCACTTTTGCAAAAGGGACTTCCAGTCAGCTTCAGATTATAAATAAATCAATGATGCATTACTTGGGTACATTCATTACACATGAGTTTAATTCGACTCAAACATTTTATAACAAAAAAATAAATACAAGCCTGAGCCAGAGTGGATTTGGTCTTCATGAGGTTCTTAATTCTGGGAATAGTGCTTGGTATATTATATTTATTAATGTTATAATTGTTTCAAAAGAGGGTTAACAATGGTTATTACAATGGTACAACTTTCTATTAGGTTACTAAGTTATTTCTTCCTGAGGTGTTAACTTTCTGTTGCTAGTCTTTAGCACTATGAAAAATAGTTTAAAATAGAAATTTTCTCATTTGGGATTAGAAATGATTAGTAAATATACCAAAAGTATGAATAATTCTCTCTGGATTTTCTGAACATATTTTATGCTGCACCTTTATTATCTCAAACTCAAATAGTCAATATATGTCTGAATGTATAAGTGAACTAGTGAAGGAAGCACCAGAGACCACCCATCAGGCAGTTAAGGAATTTTCTAAAGTAATTCTATTCTACATTTTTTTTTCTTAATCCTTCTCAGAATGATTTACATAACTTTGCATGCATGGAATACTCTTTGGTTTACTTATTGAGAATTCTTTCAAAATGCCTATATACCTCCTCCCTAAATGTGGTTTGATAACTTTGTACTGAGAGCAAACTTATTGGAAACATTTTGTGCATCACTTTTTAAAAAGAGCCTTTCTTGGCTGTCTAAGCCTGATCTAGATACGCTTCCTGTCACCACTGTAAGCGTCATTCCCATCATCACCTGAAAGTGCTGGATGCTTTTGTGCATAATAACATCATGGTAAATCTCTTATAGGTATATAATGATTAGTCTTTCAAAAACAAACATAAATTTCCTTTTTCCAAAAACCTAATTCCTTAACTTGCTATATAAGGCTAAATGAACAAGTCACTTAACTTTGACTTCAGTTTTATTTTACCCAAGAGATGGCATGGTAGCATGTCCTCCTTTTCTTTAGATGTGAATTCTGAGCCTTAAAACATACAACTCATTAATCAAAGCTCACAAAGGAAGCAATGGCAGACTTTTATGTTTCCAATGTCTGACAATGGGCTGGTAGTAGTGTCTGGAAGTTCCTGGGTAAGTTAGTTTGAGCCAAAGCCTGCATTCTCAAGTAGCACACCAGTCTCCAGCTTTCACTTCTATGTGGTAAGTGTTCTTTGACATTTCGCTTAGCCATAAACACTGAAAAGTCACCTACCATGACCCTCCTGGTAGGTTCATGTGGGATATCCCCAACATTCCTCAGCAGGTGGAACCCGTCGGTGATACTCTTATTAACTAAATAAATAAAATTTATTTCCTCTGCTCATCTTCAAATGATTTTTGACCACATGAAAATCTTTTTCATATTCTTTAACTTCCAATTGTAGCTCACAAAATTATTTTAAACAAGTTTACCATGTTGTGTGTTCTGTTTTATTCCTATTCTATAGCTTCCATGTGAAATATCAGATAATAAAGTTCCAGCCCTCCAGACACAGATTTGCATTTCTAATTTTCTCTGTCCATTAATCTTCACCCATGTATCAAACAACACTACAGAAATAACTCTTCAATAAAAAGTTTTTTCTCCCCACCCCCAAGAATAATCCAAGGGCAGGAATGCAACACAGGGAATATTTGCACAGGTCAGGATGGCTCCGGCCCAAGGAACAAAGGGGATGTGGGCATCCATTGGGGTAAGTGATATGACATAAAGTTTCTCCAAGAACACCCCCTAGCACTTGGGTTATGTGAGAGCTGGCATATATTGACAAGGGGCCAGTAATGAGTGGCATTTTCTGGGTAAGCAAGTTAAAACTATATCAGTCAGTTGCTTCAAATTGCTTTTATGAGACAGTGTGTTGGGAAGTGTCCTTGTATAATATATAGCTGTCTTTAGGGGGCAAATATATCCTTGTATGCTGCATGCAGTAAACTATGGTTTGGAAAAGTGTCTTGCAGTAGATTTGAGGCTGGAACAACCTAGCACCACAGCCTCTCTATAGCCTTCCCCTCTCCCTCTTGCCAGTCTGACATCTGTGACTTTATTTAGAAGAAGCTTTCAGAAATGATATGATGGGTTTGGCAAATTTTTCTGAAATATAAATAATTAAGTAGGAGCCATTTGAAGATGCAATGAGTGTAAAGAATTGTGGAATAATCACAGGATAGTTTCATAATGTTGTGGATCTAAAAGGAAAATGCTTTATTAAAAATTTCACTGCTATAACGTTGGAGTTACCCAAAGATTTCAAATATAGCTAAGATGGGCATCAATCCCTGTCTGTGTCTTCATGGTATCTCTAGATTTCTTAGAATTTATGATGCTTTAGTTTTCCTAGTTTTTATCTCATGAACAGAATATGTGGGCTTCTACTGGTAGCTCATTGTGGAGGCTTGAATCAGGTGTCCTCCATAAATGTCCTCAGCATTATGGCTCAGTTAAAAGACCTTGAATTTGGGGCATGTTTGGACAATGTTGGGATTGATAAATATATAGATAGATAGATAGATAGATAGATAGATAGATAGATAGATAGATAGACTTTTTAAAGTTGGACTGGATGCATTTCATTTTATATCATGGATGTTTATCAGTTTATGGAGATAATGCAGATTGTGGTGGTTTTATTCAGGTGTCCCCCATAAATTTATTGTTCTGAATGCTCAGTCCCCATATGGTGTCAATTTTGGAATTAGAGCCTCCTGGACATGATATATTGTTGGAGATGGGCTTATAGGTGTTATATACAGATCCCCATTGATAGTGTTTGACACACTCTCCTGCTGCTGTTATCTACCTGATGTTGGCCAGAAGGTAATATCTAGCCTCTGATTATGCTACATTTTCCCTGCCATCATGGAGCTTCCCCTCAAGTCTGTTAGCCAAAATAAACTTTCCTCCCACAAGCTGCTCTTGGTCAGGTTCTTTGTGCAGCAACTCAAAGCTCACTGCAACACTCATCCACTCTCTTTTTTCACCATCATATACATTCTCTGAAGGCTAATTCCCACTGTAAACAGAATCTTGCGCCACCAACCTGAGTGATTGTCTGAGGGGCCTTGCCATCTCTATCCATACAGTAATGACACACTAAGGGTTGTAATTACCTTCATGTTGCTGGGAAAGAAAATATTCAACCAAAATCAAAAAAACAAAGTCAGCCTTCTTCTTCCTACTGTTCCAGTGCAAAGGCACTTGTCCAAATTCAGTGGTGGTAATCTCTTAAATTATTATAGCTTCAGAATCCAGACCAAGATTTTCATTTCTTTCTGTGCCATATCCTTCCGATAAATGGTTTGCCATTACTTTCAAATTTAGCTTTGCTTGCTTTGGGACACTGGAATAACAAAGCTATCCTCTCATACAAACTGCTTCTAGCCCAGTCAGGAGAAAGTTCTTTATTCCCTCACAAGCCAAGCCTATATAGTCCACTGTTATTTCTGCATTTAGATCTACCATCAAGGACTGCTTATAGAAATTCTAGGTGTCTTTTAGTTCAAAGTTTCAAATCTTGCCACATTCCTCCTGAAAATCACTTACAAAAGGCTAAAAGCCACATAGTAAAGTTTCTAGAAGCAGTGACCCCAATCTTCTGGTACCAGGTTTCTCTTGTAGTTACCTTCACGTTGCTGAGACAAAACACCAGACTCACAGCAGCTGACAGGAAGAAAATGTTTAGTATGGCTTACAATCTCAAGGGCAAACTTAATGATGGCAGGGAGAGGCTAGACATCAACTCCTTGACACAGTAGGCACAAGAAAATAGCAAGAAAATGAGCTTAGCTCTGGCAAAGGGGAGCTGGCTCTAATACCCCAAAGACCTCCTCCAACAAAGCTTTACCTCCCAAATTGTCATGAACTGGGAACCAAACAGTCAAAATGCATGGGTTTATAGGGGACATTTGTATAAATCACCACATCAAGGTATTCTTTTTATAAACTTTAAACACCTTTTATCTCTCTGCTCTCCTGCTATTCAGCCGTCCATCACTTGGCCCCTTTCAGCTTTCAGATAGACATGGTTGCCACCTCTTTCCTTGCACGGGCAATTCTATAAACTCTTCCTTATACAGGTGTAAGAACATGAGTGACTATGTATTAGGAAAATTTTAAATATTTTGTAGGATTTTCTCAAGTCACATAGATTGCTAGAGATTTTTGTTTGTTTGTTTTGTTTTGTTTTTTGAGGTAAAGTCTCACTCTAGCCAAGGCCGACCTGAAATTTACTATATAGTCTCAGGCTGGCCTTGAACTGACAGTGATCCTCCTACCTCTGCCTCCCAAGTGCCAGAATTAAAACATGTACCACCACACCCACTGAGGTATTTTTTTTTTAATTTTAGTAGAAATATTGAAATCAAATATTCCTGTGCTTACTCATAATACAGTTTTTGCTTTTTATGGATTGTGCATCTAGATATACATTCATGACAAATGTCATAATGAAGCATATATCAATTAGCATGCACATGTTGGTGTTCATGTGCATAAATGCATATTTCATGTACATACTTTTGTAGGTGAAATAAATAAATCATTATTACGTTACAATACTATTATATTTTACATAAACATGATAAAATTAAATATTTTATGACTGACAACCACCTCCATAAAATGTAAGTTTAAAAGTATGCATATATAAAGATATGTGTATGTACATAGTAGATATCTACATTATTCTATTACCTATATAACATGTGTAGTCTATGTCTTTTCAAAGATTCCTGTAATCTTACTTATAAGCAGGATTTTCATCCTACCTGATCATATATATTCCTTCACTCATTCAACAAGTTCTATAATGAAATGGAGACATAGCCAAGTACAATAGCTATATGTTGCCTAATTATTATTATTATTATTATTTTTATTATTGAGGGTTTTTTGAGGTAGGGGTCTCACTCTGGTCCAGGCTGACCTGGAATTAACTCTGTCATCTCAGGGTGGCCTTGAACTCATGGCAATCCTCCTACCTCTGCCTCCCGAGTGCTGGGATTAAAGGCGTGCGCCACCATGCCCGACTGCCTAATTTATTCTAATTATTTTAATTTTGGCTGATGATGTGAAAAATGGTAGATATTCTTGAGTTTAGCAAAATCAAAGGTTTAATTCATAAATGAAACCATTATATGACCTAGGTCCATAGAACTTTTTTTCGTTCACTACCTTGTAGAAAGTTCTTTCTTTCCCTGAATAATGAGAAAATGGCTTGTCTTCTAACATCAGTCCAGTCCCTGTTCACACATACACCCACATATAGTCAAGGTGGTTTTTTACTGTGGCAGGTTGTGTACCTAAAGGATCTGACATCATAATTTTTCCATCTTTCATCTTTTTGAAAGCTTTATTATTATTGCTGTAAGTGTAATTGTACAAAGCTATAAATTTCTCAGTTAATCCTTCTAAATCCCCTTGACATATGACCAGGAGTTGGAAATACATAAATGTTAAAATTTTATGTTTTTTCCGTATTACCATAGACTGCTATTCTATTATAAACTGTCATCTGTTACCCAATCAAAGGAAACTGGGTTATAAAAGCTTATGGTAGTCCAAAGAACATTCCCCTTTGCATAGATATGCCAGTTTAAAAGGATGTAGACTGACTGATGAAACATATGAGTGTCCAAAAATGGTAGTGAAAAGTGAGAGAAGAGCATATCTTAGTTCCCACTGCTTTTCTTATCCCCAGATTCTCCCTTTTACCTACAATCTGTGTTTCTATACATTGTATGACTGGAAACATTTTTCATGATACAAGTATATTCTGGTGATTGCATAATTTCAAACTTGAATTTCAAAGCTATTTTTTTTTACAAGATTAAGAAAGAGCATGTTATCAAAATTGCAGTGCTTCATGAAAGGACAAATACATTCATTTTAGCAAAACAATTGTACTCTTGCTGTTCTTCACCATAGTTAAGTATTAGCTGACCAACAAATTGCTAATTGAAGGGTTTCCAACATTAACTTTAGCATCTGAAAAAGTGGGACACATTAGGCTTTGGAGCTTGAAAGCCTTCATTGACAAAGCTAGCTCCTTCCTTTATGAATGCAAGGTCTTGTACTTTTTCTTAGTGTATTTTCTCTTGAGCAAAAATAAAGCCTACTGAGGGGATTTCATTTTTATATTTTGAGGCATAAGAGAAATAAGCTATTTATATTACATAGAACACAGAAGACTGTCAATCACCAGTAGCTACTAGCAACAAGTTTTATTGTACCTGTTGTGTCCAAAATAACTTTGAATCATTATTTTAATATTCTATTAGAGCTCCACAAAAGTGGTCAGTTCCAGGGTGTGTGTATGGAACTAGCTTGTCTTTGCTTAGTTCTATATTGCTTAAAAATTATGGAAATAGTGCTAGTGGACGGGGTATGGAAAATATAAGATAAAAGGGGATCATTGTGTAGACCTAAAAGTTAGGATGAGGATTGCAAGGAGAATATAAGGAAGCCACAGAAGCATACCCCAAAGTGTTCCCAATGGCCATTTCCGGAATTTAAAAAATACCCCTTAATAAACAATAGTGTTGGGTTGTAACCATGAGAATATAATATATAACCAATTAGCTCAATATTTGAAATGAGCCAGTGACTAAATACATAGAGAAGAAGGAATAGCTCTTCTTCACAGAATTGCATTGACAAATGTAGAAGTAATTAGATAAACACAACACCAACATTGGGATTCTACCATAGTAGTTTTTGAGGCATAAGAGAAATAAGCTACTTTCTCACATAGCACATAGTTGTCACAGGCACTATATACCCAAGAATAAGGGCAGCAATCTGAGGTGAAAAAGGGTGGCAAAAAAGAGATGTTTGGTCTCAAATTATATTCCCCAGTATACTTAACTAGCTAAAAATGGAAGAGAATACTTTTATAATGGAAAATCCCAGGGAAACCACCTGGTTTGACTTCTCATTTCATCTAGTTCTTTGTGTTCTCTTGGAATTTATTCAGGCATTTGTTCATGTTCCAAGTTCTTTGCGCATATTTATAATTGTGTTTGTAAATCTTTGTATGGAATTTGTAGTAAGTAACTCTCATTAGGGGCCTCTACAATAGGACTGGCCATTATGGGAGAAGTCATATTACCTTGGATTTTGTGTTGCTCATTTTGCACTAAGACTTTCCCATAAGCAGGTAGTGCATTAATCAAGTCTCTTTGGCACACTCATGTTAAGTTTGAACTAGTTTGTCTTTGCTTAGCTCTATGTTGCTTGAAATTCATGGAAATAGTTGGTGCTAGTGGATGGGGTAGGTAAGGTGCACTCACAGTTTGCCTTATAGAGAATACACAGCCCTTGATCTTGCAGGCCAGGATATGTATATTATGAATGTGGTATGGGCAGTATGGAAGGTTTGCAAGGAAGACAACTGAGCAATAACTCATACTGGGTCAGCAGTTGTGCTTAGTTTGGGGCACAGTGTGGAGCAAGCAATTATGCTCAGACTCAAAATTTTGATGGCAAGAGAGTGACACAGAGATGGGCCGTAGGTGTGCTGAGACAGTGAGTGTTCCCAATCTTACATACTGCAGTAGAGGGGGTACAAGTGGAGAAAGGTAATGAGGAAGTAGGAGGATGCTCGTGAAATTGCAAGCAGAAATGGTACCCACAGTGCAGTTGAGGTGATGGAATAGGATCAAAAAATGCTTTTAATGTAAGTGTTTTGTCCTCTCCCAAGTAAAATATTGACCCACCAGTAAAGCTGGGCTATAACTAAGACTCACCCTCAGTAATCCATCTCTATAGCCAGGCCCTATCTTAAAATCTCCATAACTTCCTAAACCAGCCAGGGGCCAAGTATGGCCTCTTAAGGACATTTAACATCCTAATCATAATAGGTACTACAAATATAGGTATGTTTGTTTTCATACAAGTTTTAAACAAAAAATCCTACATTTCCATTTTGCACTGGTTAGAAATTATATAGTAGATCCTGCACAGGATTGTTTTCAAAACTAAGTTAAATGACTATGCTAATCAAATGGAAGATACTCACTGAAAAGTGATTCCAAATATGTACCAAAACCTCAAGGATGATGCAGATAAATGCATGAATGAAATACTAAATGAGTTTAAAGAGGACGCACACACATGTACATGTGCAGGCATGCATGTGCGCATACACACACACCCAGCTAGACAAAATAAGGAAGTCAAACCAGTATAGGAAAATGGAACTGCAGAAAAAGATAGATATCCTGAAAAAAAAAAATAAAAGCAGAAAGAAATCTTGACATGGAAAACACAAGTAAAACAAATTGCTTCATGGAAGACTTTACCAACAGGATGGAAGACAGAATACCAGGCCTTGAAGACAATTAGTCAAATCCAATGAGAAGTTCAAACAACATATGAACAAAGTATATGAGAAATTTGTGACAGTTTGGAAAGAACAAATGCCTGAATTATGGGAACTCAAGATGAAGAATAAGTCTGGAAAGATGGCTTAGTGGTAAGGTATTTGCCTGTGAAACCTAAGGAACTAGGTTCAATTCTCCAGAAACCACATAAGCCAGATACTCATCATGGCACATATGTCTGGAGTTTCTTTGCAGTGACAGAAGACCCTGGTGTGTAATTATCTCCCTTCCTCCCTTACTCCCTCCCTCTCTTTTTAATAAATAACAATATATTTGAAAAAGAAGAATAACTTCAGCTCAATGGCAAAGAAAACATCTTAAATAAAATTGTAAAAGAGAATTATTCCCAAACTCTAGGGAAAGACAAGCCAATTCAGTTACAAGAGGCATACAGAACACCAAATAAACCAGACCAGAAAAGAAATTCCACACAACATATTATAATTAAAACACAAAATACACAGAAATAAGAAAGGGTGAAGAAAGAAAGCTGCAAGAGAGAAACAACTCATCACATGCAAAAGCAGAACAATCAGGATAATAGCTGATTTTTTCAGTGGAAATATTAAAAGCCACAAGAGTGGAATGATGTATTTCAAGCACAGAAAGACCACAGCTGCCAACCCAAACTACTATGCCCAGCAAAATTGTCTCATAATAGGAGAAAGAAAAATATTCCATGATAAAAATAAGCTAAAAGAATTCTTGAGTGCTAAGCCAGCCCTACAGTGGATACTAAATGGGGTACTATATAATGAAGAGAAAAATAAACATATACAAGAAGTTACAGGAAATAAAACGAAAACAGTATCCAAAGCTAGAATATTAGCTAAGCAAACCAAGAAAATAGCAAACTCCACAATACCATTAAGGCAACAGGGTATAAAACACACTTTTTAATAATTATTACTTTCAAAATTTTTATTGTTTTTATTTATGAGAGAGAAAGAATTGGTGCACCAGGGCCTCTAGCCACTGAAATCAAGCTCCAGATGCATGCATCACCTTGTGCATCTAGCTTATGTCACTTCCAAGGAGTCAAACCTGGGTCCTTATACTGTATAGGAACATATCTTAACACTAAGCCATCTCTCCAGAGTGATAATAATTCCTTTTCTTGTTTTTGTTTTCATTTATTGATTTGAGAGCCACAAAGAGACAGAGAAAGAGGCAGAGAAAGAGACAGAATGTGCACACCATGGCTTCCAGCTAGTGAAAATGAAATCCAAATGCATGCACTACCTTGTGCATCTGGCTTAAGTGGATACTGGAGAATCAAACCTTAAACCAGGGTCCTTAGATATCATAGGCAAGCACTTAACTTCTAAGCCATCTCTCCAGCCCTGATAATAATTCTTAATATTAATGGTCTCTACTTGTATAACAAGTGGCATAGTCTGACAGCCTGCACAGAAAATGGGATATATCATTTTTATGCCTTCAAGAAACTTTATTTTATAGTCAAAATCAAGCACTACTTCAGGTGAAAGAATAGAAAAAGATATCCCAAGAAAATGGAACTAAGGAACAATCAAGGGCAGCTATTCTAATAAATGAAAACCAAGATGTCAAACTATAATTAAGCCAAAGAGTCAAAAAAATCACACTTCATACTGAATAGGGTCACTATTCACCAAGAGGACATTACAGTTTTAAACATATGTGCACCAAATACAAGAGTACCTAATTTTATAAATCAAAATATACTAGATAAAATGTCAGAGATATAGCTGGAGAGATGGCACAGTGGTTAAGGCACTTGCCTACCTGAGTTTGATTCCTCAGTACCCACACAAGGCCAGATGCACAAAGTGGTGCATGCATCTAGAATTTGTTTGCAGTGGTTGGAGGTCCTAGCATGCCATTCTTTGTATGTCTCTCTTCTCTCTGTCTCTGCATGCAAATATATAAGTAAATCAAAGATCAATCCCAGCACAATAGTAATGGTCAACTTCAGAACTACACAATATCACCAATAGACAAGACATACAAACAAAAAATAAACAGAAACAAAGTTTTTAAAAGACATCATAGGTGGGTAACCAATGGCTCTTTGCTTGGCTATGATATCTGCTCAGTGAAAAGGAATCTATAATTGTAACGAGGATCCAAGATAGAATGGAGACCAAGATAATGGACTCCAAAGAAAAGCTCCCATAATCTTTCATCCAAAAGCTAGGTTACACTTGTCAAAATCTCTCTAACAATTCTTATCCCCTTTAATGTATCATGCTCTCACTCTGTGTTAGAGAATCTGATTTTTTTTTTTTTTTATTTCTCAGAAAGCAGCAAGAACTGAGGGCAACCATAGTCTACAAACAAGACAAGAATAGGTATCTGACTTCCTGACAGTAGATGAACCACACCTCACATAGCAGCCAGGGTCCAGCTGAAACCACAGAGGAACTTGTGAGATGAGTAAGTATACTGCTTACACAGTGAGCCTGATGATCTTGCCAGGTACTTACAAGTTCTTTCCTCCTATATGTTTTATTCTCACATCTTAATGTTATACCCATTAGACTGGATTAAGGTCTACTCCAATGACCTCATTTTATCTTCACTACCTCTTTAAAGGTCCCTCTCCAGATGTAGTCACATTTAGAGTTAGGACTTCAGCATATAGATTTTAAGATCACAATTTAGCCCTGTGACATTTTATAACTTAATATGTGGACAATGTTGTTACAAGTTTAGGAGTCAGTTTAGTACACAAATTTACAGTGAGCTACAAAAATATGATTGACTTAAATTTGTGTGAGACTTTCCACTGCAGAACATCTGTGCTTTTTGTTTTTCATCACTCTGTCAATATGTAGTTTAACAACAACTGCATTCCTAATCATGATAGTCTCCATTTTCTTGGAAGTTGGTACATGATAAGCACGAATGTTGCGGGAATTTCCTGAATGAGACTCAGAGCCATGCAGATGGAGGAAAGGAAGAGTTACCCATGCTAGCAGGCTGACACCTAGATCACTCTGAAATGCTGTCAGCCCCGAGCTCAGGCAAGAGGGTTTTCTTTAATATCTTTCTTCCTACAAGCAAGCAAGTTTACAGAAGTGTACGTGGTATGAGCATGGCACTACGTTGCTTAAATTTCTTGTAATTTCTGTCCTTAGTCAGCCCAAAATGATCAGTAACCTGCAGTGAAGGCAGGGAACTTATGTTTATGTTCTTTGGTGTCCCCTGTGAAGGCTTGTGGAAGGAAGCTTACCTCTCTTTCTCTGTTCTCTGGTCTCTCCCTATATGTGGCTCAAGGGTGACCAGAGATTTATCTCTGCTTTTTGTGTGTAATTTCAGGACTGTTGGGATGCTCTGTAACCCAACACAAGTTTTTCTTTTATTGCTATTTTCTACTAGATCCCCTCCTCTTCAACTTTATAAGCCCTTATGACTCTTTTAATGGGATCCTCTGATATTGGTAAATGACTTGTAATCTTACTGCCTCTATCCGATTCCTAATGAACTGAGTCAAAATGTTAATCAGGCAGGGATTGAACAGTAAGGCCAAGAGGCCAGTAACCAAGGGCCTAGCTAGAGGTGCCAGCCAAGGGCCCCAGAAGCTCCAAGTACTCTGCCAGTAAGACATTCCAGCTCTCTCCCACATCTTAATTCTTTCCAGAAGTCGTCTGGCATTCTCCCTTACTACTCCTGATCGATTTGCATAAAAACAATATTCTTCCCCCAGGAAAGCACAAATACCTCCTTTCTCTGCCTTCATCACATCTAGTCCCCTGCAGTTCTGCAGCACAGCTGAGGCCAGGGAATTTATCTGGTTTTGCAGGGCAACTATACTTTATTGGACTAGTCCTGAGGTCCTCTTTAATCTGATTAGATAGTTGACTGTATTGTACCTGTTGGAACCCTTTTAAGGCCATGCTCAGGAGGATGAGGAGCAGGTTTGGGCTCCTCTTCTGTCTGGTGTGTCTAGACAGGTATTGACAGACCTCATTTCCTGGGAATATTTCTAAATCAGGAGTCAAGAAGGCTGCAGTCAAGAAGGGTGCAGTCAGCCCCTAGGTAGCAAGAATAAGTATCATCTTGACAGGCAAAATAGGTACCGTCTGGGGCTCTACTCTTGAGAGCCAGCCTGGTGTAGTTATTCTTTTCTCCTACAGTTTGATTCTCCCAGAGTCTGTACTGAGGGCCCTGCCACAGAGCTGCCACCTTTGGTGGCTGGATTGTCTTGGGACATGTTGAACAGCGTTAAGTTGGTAATTCCTGCCCCAGTGTAGGTCGTCTGGCTAGCTCTTAAGCAGATCCACCAATCTTTCCTGAGTTCTGGGTATGATTCCCTTATCAACTCATGGCTACATTTTTATCAATGGGGTATCTGGGTTGAACCTAGGAGGGTTAGCATTCCCCTCATGGGATCCTGGGTTGCGGTTTGGTTGAGGGACCCAGGGATCCGATGTGTTAACTCTGCACACAGGCATTGACACATTGGTAGGCCTGATGATTAGCCTGAGTGTCCAGTGGGTTAGCTCCCTGCCAGTGGCTTTTGAGACGCCAACCCACCCCAAAGTTTCGAGAGTCCCACTGTTAGGGTCTCTCTCTAGTCAGTTCCCAATTTACTCCATGCCCTTTCCCTATCTCAGGAAGAGCATTTTTACCAGAGGCCCAGGCTCCTTGCCCTTTGATAGAGGCTTTCTTCCTAAGCCCCTGGAGTGGCAAGGTCCATACAGGACCCATATCTAAGATATGACCAGCATGTCCCCTCCCACAGTCCTCAGCATTCCTTGGTATGCAACCATCGGCCACATAGCTCCAGGCATCTCCTGTGCATCCATGGTAGTAATTTGGGCAGGGCTCCTCACTGCAGCTCTTCTGAGCTGAGGTGGGGAGGATTATCATGTTGTCAGATCCCCCTGAGAAGCACCACCAGAAAGAGATGAGACAGGGTCCCTGAAGGAGACAGTCTTGTTGACCAGAGCCAGTCTGTGGTACAGAAACATCTCCCAGAATAGCTTGTGAGCCCGAGGCGCCAGCAGCAGGGCTCAGTACAGGTTGTTCAGCCAGTTCACGTTCAAGAGCAGCAGGGTCCTCCGTGGCCAGATTCAATCCCCAAGGGCCATCTCCAGGTCTGTCTAGACAAGGTCAGCTTCAGTGGCTGGTCCAAATGCAGTTCCAGTCTTCATCCCTGGCTCGGATCTGCAGCAGTTTTGGAATGTGTGTGATGTATTCATGGCCTGACACCTGCAACTTTAAGAGCTGAGGGAGCGGTTGGTATAACTTGATATTGCCTCTCCCACCTTGGGTCCAGGCTTCCCCTCACAGGGACTTTGATTCAGACCCAGTCCCCTGGGTTCCAGGAGTGAAGGGGACCTTGAGCTGTAGAGGATATGGGGTGATTTAAGCATGTGGCCATCTCCTTTGCTGTGTTGGCCAGGTCTTTTAGAAGCTGCTCGAGATGGGCTTGTCCATACTCACAGATATCGCCAAAGTCCCTCAGGATCAGTGGAGGAGGACGTCCAAACAGGATTTCAAAAGGGAAAAACCCACATTTATGAGGAGTGCAGTGCACTCTGAACAGTACAAATGGCAAGATTTCTGGCCAAGTTAAGCCTGCCTCCTCACAATGTTTAGCAGCAGCAGGGCTCGGGCCCTTGCTTCAGATTGTGCTGTGCACATTGCAGACATGCTCTACAAACTTGCTTAGCTAGCATTGATAGTCTTAGGACCACTGTGTACCTCTGTATCAGGGCCTGTAGGGCTGTTTTTCCCAGGTGGGTCACCTCATGGGTCTACTTAACCAAGACAGGTGCTGCTCCTTTGGAGACTATGATGCTATCATCTTGGACTATCAACCACCCCTCTGGATTCTCAGTTGCTCCCTCCCACAATGGTTCCTCCTTCTCCTCCTGGCGGTATTTGGGCTGCCCAGGGAAAAGTGGGAAGGCAAAGCACACCTTTTTTTTGGTCCCAAAGGGGTGGGACCATGACTCACTTTCTCAAGCAGGGCTGCCTGCTTGGCTGTCTGGTCTGCAAGCTGGTTTCCTTGGCTCACTTTACCTTGGTTTCCACTGTGAGTTTGGCAGTGAACTATTGCTACAGTCTTGGGGGCCCAGACGCCTCCACAAATTGGAGGATTTGGTCGCTATTTTTTGATTTCCTTTCCCCCACCCCCAGGTTAGTATTCTCCTCTCCCTGTAGCTGGCTCCGTGGATACGGAGTGTGGCAAAGGCATACCTAGAGTCAGTATAGATTGTAGCTGGCTTCCTCGCTGTGAGCAGCTAGGTTCTGGTGAGTGCCTGCAACTCAGCCTTTTGAGCCAGACCAGTCACTGGGAGGGTCTACCCCCACTCCAAGGTCTCATTAGTAGTAACTACTGCATACCGGGTGTGGTGCTCCCCACCTTGTAAACTTCAGTGCCCATAAGTGAAGAGTTCTAAACCTGAGTTAGGGAGCAATTCATCTTTCAAATCAGGCCACACGAATGGAGAGGGTCTGCCTCCTCTTCTGGTAGGTACTTTGCTGGATTCATGGTTCACACTGCCTCAATCTGCACTCAGAGGTTTCTCCCAGCATGGTCTGGTACTGGGCCACCCATTGCCTGGTAATCCAGTGGCTTGCTGACCCACTGAGGAGGGAAGTGACAGTGGTAGGGGACTCTGTAAATACTCTGCTCCAATGTCATTTTATGTGCTTCCTTGACCAGCAGTATAGTAGATGCCTATACCCTGAGGCAGGACAGCCATCCTGTGACCACAGGGTCCAGCCATTTGGGTAAATACTCCACGGGGCCTATTCCATGGTCTCATTTGCTGAGGCATCACCTCTAATCCAACATCCTTCTTTTCATGTACATACAGGATAAGAGGTCAGGTGATGTCTGGGAGGGCTAACGTGGGCGCTGTACTCAGTTTTTCTTTCAGCTAGCTGATTGAAAGCTGCATCTTCTTCAAGGGGTTCATTGCAGATCCGCGGAGGGCATGGTGGAGGGGCCCTGCTACAGTGGAGAATTTCTGAACTGAAAGCCTGTAGAACCCGGCCAGCCGCTCTGGGGAGAGGCTGGCCTAGAATTTGTCACAGCAGGTAGAGAAGCACCAGTTCCTCCCAGGTTGTCAGGCGGCCTGAGTTTGGGGATCTCCCCCACTTCTCAGCTGGAGGGAGTGCTGCTGGAATGAGGCCCTCAGCTGTGGGCAGGGAAAATCCTGGCTCTTTTCGCCCAGCAGGACTGGATAAATGGAGGACAGTGGTACCTCCATCCTGGGCTGTTTGCATGAGGCAACAGATTCATGGGTGGGAGATATAGGGGAGGCTCAGTGTCCTGTTCAGGGGCCTGATGGATTCTGGGCTTTCTCTTCTGGTTTGGTGGTTTGTGCGGACCGCACTGCAGCTGAATTTCTTTGTACACGGAAAGGCAGCCAATCAGGAGGGCACAGAGCCAGTGCATGTCAGCAGTCAATATAGGGAAATTTACTCAGATGGCCTGGGTCACAGGTGCAAAATTCTCTCACTCAGCAGATGGCAGCAAGATCTAGAGTGCTCTTTGGTGACCATTCATTCCACCCCAAAGGATGGCCAATGAACTTTCATAGTAGGTCTTTAACTTTGATGGTTTCAGCTTGATAACATACTTTCCAGAATATCCTGCCTTAAAATTTTCTAACATAGTCTGGAGCACCATCTGGTGCTTTGACTGGGAGGTACCCATTTTATATGTACCTGGGGTGAATTTGGCATGTGAGCAGGGAAAGGTGGAGGGTCCGGAGATTCTCAGTCAGAAGCCCACCTGGCTGGCCGCCTCACAGCGACTTAAGGGGTCTTACCAATGCCGGCCATGCATGTCAACCCCACCTCAGGTAGAGCATCAGCTAGGGTGATGAGTGTCTGTTTAGGTTAGACAACCCCAGCAGAAATGCAGGTTGGGACCCGTTAAGACTCCATAGCCTCAGGGCCATGGAGCCATCACATTCACTCTCGCATCCACACTTAGACACTCAGAGTTTAAACAGTTTCCTATTTACTCCCATTAATTCTGGTCTAGCTAGATACCAGGACAAAACCAGCATTGTTCTACTTGTCGGAAAGAGGGCAGTCATCTCAAAATTACATCAAGGTTCAGGGAGTCCTCTCGCGGGGATCAGTCTACTCCAGCTCCTTCTTGTACTGCCTTCCCAGGGAACCCACTTGGTTCTATCAGCAGCTCCTGGATCTTCATCTCACTCCTCTGCTGGGGTTCCTAGGTCCAGGGCTCAGCAGTACTCCTCCCTGCCTCCTGGTAGGAGACCCCAGAATCACATCAGGGTTGCACGCTTCTCAGTTCCAGGGGTCTTAGTGGGCTGCATAGCCCAGGAGCAGTGGCCCCTTCTACCCAATTTGGGGGGGGGGATGCTGTTCAACAATTTGATCTTGCTGGAGCCTAGGGGAAATATTGAGGGAATTTCCTGAATAAGACTCAGAGCTGTGCAGTCAGAGGAAAGGAAGACGTATTCACCAGATCATTCTGTAATGGTATCAGCACCAAGCTCAGGCAAGAAGGGCTTTTTATATCTTTCTTTCTACAATCAAACAAGGTTTACAGAAGCCTACATGGCATGAGCAAGCAGCTACATAGTTTAAATTTTTTGTATTTTCTGTTCTTAGTCAGCCCAAAACTATCAGTAATTTGCAGCAAGGGCAGGGAACTTAATAGGCCTATATAGTTTTCTTTTCTTGTGGCATGTCTGTCTGGTTTTGGTATTAGGGTGATACTAGCTTCATAAAAGGAGTTGGTGAGCTTTCCCTGTTTTCCAATTATGTGGCACAGTTTGAGAAAAATCAGTTTCAGTTCTTCCACGAAGGTTTGATAGAATTCAGCTGAGAAGCCATCTGGTACTGGACTCTTCTTTTGGGGAAGGTTTTTGGTTAACTTTTCAATTGTGATGGGTTTAATAGGCTTGCTTAGTTGATTAATCTGCTCTGAGTTTAGGTTTGGTAGGTGGTATGTGTCCAGGAATTCATCCATTTCCTCCATATTATCCAATTTTGTGGAGTAGAAATTTTTGAAATAAGTCTTGATGATTCTTCCAATTTCGATTGTGTCTGTTGTAACAGACTAAAATGTTGAACCTTCATCAGGTCTTTATAGGGAACAACTGAATCAAAGGGCCCTGGAGAGGGCATGATGAAGACTAATCTTAATTTTCTTGTGTTTCTCTCTCTCTCTTTTCTTTTATATTTCTCTTATATTTCTTTTATATTACCTATCTTTCTCTTCCTTTTTTCCCTTGGTGCTGGCCTTTAACTCCCACTACCAGCATGCAGTTAACATCCAAAATAAGCTGTTGATCAGAGAGAACTACAAGGTTTCCCCAAAGAAGACAAGACTTATATCAGAGTACTTGATGATCCACTAAAGGTTAATGGTAAGACCCTACTGCTGAAGACACCATATGCTGTCAGTATAGAACATGGAGAGACCTGGGTGGAATCTGGAATGGAACCAGTCCCCATATAGTTAGCTTGTCTAGTGCCAGAAGGTGCTACATGAGCTACTAGGGGAAAATGACCAACATTTGCCAAAGTGCTTTGAGGTCTAAGCTACACAGCATCAAACAACCTGAAGTGATGCTCACCCAAGTGCAATAGTGGCACACAGCCATGGTGGGAAACCAACTGCTCTTGAATTGGCTAACTGATTTGCTCAGTGGAATGAAACCCATAGCTGGAACTGGGAAACAAGTCAGAATCACATCCAAATAATGAGTTCACTCTCCAATATCAAGCTCCCACAACTCTTGGGCTACAAGAAGACCTACCCGTACTAAATTCTCTCTAAACTAATAATGAGTATCCCATTTATCCAGTGCTTAGTTCACTCTCCATTGCAGAATCTGCTTCTTTTTTGGATGGTTGCAGAACGTGAGCCCATTGCACCTCACCAGGGCCCCAGCTGAAACCATAGAGCAGTTAGGGAAATGAGCAAGAGTGCTGCTTTCTTGTTGAACCTGGTATCAGCACAAGGGTGAAGGAGATAGACACAGAGGACACTCAACCCCTACCTAATCAGAGATCCAGAGACACAGAGATTCCCAAGAACCCATCGCTGAAGTACACCTAAAAATAAACCCAACATAGCTCAGGGAAATTCATGGAAGAGGAGGCACAAAGATTGTTAGAGCTACAAGTTGGGACATTACACAGAGTCATTGCCTCTTCCCCATAACTGATGGCTACCCCCACAATGCACAGCGCACAATCCACATGGGGATAAGTGGCATCCCCAAACAGGAGGGTCCCTTCAGAGGGGGTGGTATGTCCTTAACAATAAAATAAATGACTAGAAGTGGGGTCATATCTTACCTGAGATGAAAGTGATAACCTAGAAGTCTAAAGCACTCGACCTCCTCACCTCAAGAGAAAGATTTGAGAATGCATTAAGAAAAATCAGCTCTATGGAATTACAGGGAAGCAAGAATGCAAAAACTCACAAGTGAGTACTAGATGTTATTCAGTGTCTGCATAGCATGACTATCTGTCAAATGACTACTACATGTTGTTAAGTGCCTGGTATCAGCACAAGGGTGAAGAAGATAGACAGAGGACACTCAACCCCTACCAAATCAAAGATCCGGTGACGCACAGGCTCCCAAGAGCTCATCACTGAAATACACCAAAAAAGGAACCCAACATAGCTCAGGGAAATTCATTGAAGAGGGGGTGGTGCCTGCATAGTTTGACTATTAAGTGAGTACTGCATGTTATTAAGTGCCAGCATAGCATGACTATCTATCGAGTGAGTACTACATGTTGTTAAGTGCCTGCGTAGCTCGACTGTTAAGTGATCACTACATGTTATTAAATGCCTGTGTAGCTTAGCTATCCAGTGAGTACTGCATGTTGTTAAGTGCCTGCATAGCATGACTATATGCCAGGTTAGTACTACATGGTGTTAAATTCCTCCATAGTTCAAGTATCTACCCAGCGAGTACTATATGTTGTTAAGTGCCTACCAAGCTCAACTATGTATTAATCAGTTGCTACATTATTGTTCACTTGGTCACAGTCTACAGATCTTTGACCTTTAAGAACAATGCAACTTCCATGGTACATATTTAGTATTTTTTTTCTCTTTGTGGCAGAGGGTCACAAGGAAAACATTTTTCCCCTTTGCCCCTGCAAATATTCTAAAAAATATATACAAAGAGTACATCGAAATCCAATGTATCACACTTTATTTCTTCTGGAACATCATTTGTGCCAAGTAAAAAGCCCTTTGAACACAGTTGCTAATAGTAACCCAGACGAACAGACTAAACTGGTGTCACACGCCCATCACTAGAAGGTCTCCAAACCTGAAACTAACACTGGCTCACACAGTGTTTTTATTGTTCTTGTTGCTGGTAACAAAGAATTCATAAGTAACTCCTATATTTTTTGACTTAACACAAAGGCATTTTAGAAGCAAGCCCTATTACTGTCTACAGAACAATGTGAGGCTGCGGTAGGTCTATTTGAGTCAAGATTTTACAGCTATGTCATAAAATATATCTGAGTAAAAACACATGCTTTCTTGATCATTAAGATTTTTCCAAAAGAAGGGGCCAAACTTCATAATGCAGAAGAATCCCAGTTTTGCTTTAATACCTGTAATGAATGACCAAACAATCCCAGGATTTTTACAAAAACATTAACCATTCCCTAAAAACCAGCAGCCACTCACTGAAGTTACACAGATCAGCCTCTTTCCCTGATTTAGTCTGGAATGACAAGTACAATCGCAGACAGGTGGAGACACATTTCATGGCTCATAGCAGCTTCTCTCAACAGTTATCAGTGCTGACTTTATTCCCCAATCACTTCTTGATGATATGACGATATTGTCTCCAAAACAGCAGTCAGGCAATTCCTGGAGAAGCAATCAGGCAGAAAGGTTAATAATGAGCCTTCAGTTTAGGAAAAAATTAACCAAAATTATCTCCTGAAACCTTTATTTTTACCTCTCTTCTTAAAACTTGGAAAATCTGGCAAGTTGGCAACCATGGAGCGCATTAACTGGAGTGTTACTGCTGAGCATATCTTCGTAGAGTTCCTTACCCCTCGTAAGTTTAAGTTTCTACCCTTTGATCTACAGCTCCCTGCATCCTCCTACCCCTGTAGCCATGTTTCTATTCCCCATTCCTATATGATTGACAATTTTCTCTTTACAGATTCCACTTAGAAGTGAGGGGACACAGTCCTTTTTTTTTTTAAATTAGTGTACAAAGTGATAATATGGAATTTTCACACATAATTAGTTTTTCTTGTTTTGCCTCCTTCCCCCTTCTCCTCTTCTCCTGTACACCTTGTACTCCTTTTGCGCCCCCTTTCTGCTTTCAAATCACCTTCCATTTTCTCAAAACCTCTCCTTCCTCTCTCCTGGTCTCCTTTCTCTTTCATGACCTAGCATAGATATGTATACATCTCTATATATTAAAGGCTAGAATTTGAAATGTGAGAGAAAATATATTCTATTTGTCTTTCGGAACCTGAGCTACTTAATGTAATAATTTCATGATACATTCATTTTTCTGCACATCTCATAATTTCATTTTTCTTGCATGGGATAAAATTCTGTTTGTGTATAAAGCACATTTTCATTACCCATTCATTTGATGGTGAAGATCTAGGCTGATTGTATTCCCTTGCTGTTTGAGTAGGGAAGCAGCACATACGGGCATGTCCATTAAACAGCTTCTACACGGCCAACAAAATATCAAAACAAGGCTCAGACTGCCCACAGGATAGGAGAAAAATCTTTGATAGCTATACTTCCAACTGGAATTAGTTAATATCTACAACATATAAAGAACTATAGAAGTTAAACAACAAAGAAACAATAACAAAAAGAAATAACCCTTCCAATCCACAAGTGGGCTAATGAACTGAGAAGTATTTTTTTTCTATATCAAAAGCACATTATACACTTTAAGTTTATACAAATGAAAAGGAATGTGACTGCACATAATATTACCTGCACCTCAGATTTCAGATGAGAGGCCTGGACACAGTGCACACGACCATCACACATCATTCTCTAGAGTGATAACCCCACAGACGTGTTTGAAAAAAGTCATTACTGTGATAACAAGCCAAGGAGACCTGACATTCTTTCTCCTCACCACAAAAGTGACTGGGATATCCACTCAACATGGCCCAACCCTGTCCCCTCACATAATACTGATTCTTGGCCCCAAGATGGCCTACTACCATAGAGCGAGGCGTGTTCTGCAGGTAACTTCATCTCCAAGCAGGATCTTAGTAACAAACATCCCTGTCCAAGTTCCAGCTCTGAGGGCAGAGGCTTAGACTTAGGGAAGAACTGGGAATCCTCCACAGGATGGAACATTCAGTAAGTCCCTTAGGCAGAGTGCTTTTAATGATACTTGGCTTATCCCAGGTTCTTAAGTTACATTCCTTCCTGGTGTGCTTCTCTGGCCGTGGGTGGCCTGGGTAAGTCACCCGGCTCTCCACGGCACAGAGGCCTCCGATGGGACTGCTCTCTACTTGGCGCTTGGCTGTGGTTGGCAAGGTGAAGCACTTCATTCTACTTGCAAGGAACAAACAGGCCAGTTTGGGATTTCAGAGTATTAAACACATTCCAACATTGCAACTCAGAGCCTGTGGCCTTCTCACATTTCACCTATGAGACCAACCAAAGAGCTTGATAACTATTCTGTACACACACACCAGCTTGATAACTTTTCTGGATATACTCACATACACAAGTACATTTTTAGCAAACAAGCTCCTCATATATTAGAACCATGTTATCTGTTTACTACTAGTAACTAGTGAATAAATCTAATATATATATATATATATATATATATATATATATATATATATTCATTGTTTTTGTAGATTTAGGCACCATATATACAATGAATATATAAATTATTGATTAGAAAATGTTATTTAGCCTTATGATTCAAATAATAAATATTAGGGGCTGGGGAAATGACTCAGTGGGTAAACTGTTTGCTATGAAAAATGAGGACCAGAATTTGGATCCCTAGCACTGAAGTAAAGTGTTGGGCATGCTGACACAAGCCTATAATTCCTGACCTTGGGAGGAGGGCACAGAATCCTTGAGGCTCACTGGCTAGCCTAGCCAAATCAGTAAGTGAGAGACTCTGTCTCAAAGAATAGAACAATAGGAAAAGATAGCCAAAGCTTATGTCTGTCCTCCATAAACACACGATACATGTATACAAACACATATGCACATGGACACAGGTGTGTTTATGCACGTACAGACACACATACCCATACAAAGAAGTGCCAGATGGCATGCTGCGCTGCTAGTGTGTGTGAAACACTGTTTTAAGTGCTCCACAGGAACCATACAAGAGAACAAAGAGCTAGCTACAGACAGTGAGGCACCTAAAAGTCATGTGAGTCTCCAAAGTCTGAATCATGCAAACAGTTGGCCTTGGATTTGACCATAAGAGTGATCTGCAGCCTAGGCTGAGAGGATGCTGCTACATCAGAGATTAAGTTCTCAAGCATGCTTACTGGGGACATTAACAAAATATGAAAAGATGGTTCTTGTCACTTAATTCAGACAACATATATTTTTGGCTGTGTTTATGTGGCAAAACATAATAGTCAACATATTTCAAGTGGATAGCTAAATTTTGGACACATTTTCTGACAGCATCTTACTCCCCCCTCTGCCAATTAATCAGTTTCCTTATTTTGACTTTTGTTCTGGGACTGTAAATTTCTAGGTCTATCAAACGGCCAAATATTTTAAATTTTAAATATTTTTTTAGGGTGAGAAAAGTAAATAATTTTTTTAAATTTTTTATTTATTTATTTGAGAGCGACAGACACAGAGAGAAAGACAGTTAGAGGGAGAGAGAGAGAGAATGGGCGCACCAGGGTTTCCAGCCTCTGCAAACGAACTCCAGACACGTGTGCCCCCTTGTGCATCTGGCTAACGTGGGACCTGGGGAACCGAGCCTCGAACCAGGGTCCTTAGGCTTCACAGGCAAGCGCATAACCACTAAGCCATCTCTCCAGCCCAAAGTAAATAATTTGCTAAAGCTACATGGGTAATATGACCATACCTGTAACTGAATACATTTGGATCTTAATATTATTAATACAAATTTGAAGGTTACAGTTGTGCGATATTAATACTAATAAATTTTACTGATCACATTCAAGTTGAAGAAATATGCATTGCTAAATGGAGTTTTTATGAATCAGCCAATTATTTTATAGATACCTAGAAGAGCCTCTGAAATTTCCTGACATGGGAAAAATAGAGTTTTTTTATTACAGAAATCACAAGCTTTGAATTCAGCAGAATTGGACATATAGTTCTCATTGTAGACATCTGCCTAGGAAAGTTGAAAAAGCATCTTTACTTTCCAGTTCATCATATTTTCAGGGTGAGTGTTCAAATTTTAGTATATGATGGTTTTAAAGGACTAGCATGTCTGATCTATGAAATGCTACCATTACATGGTTGTTTAAAGTGATTCTTATTCATGTTTGGATATAGAATTTTCCATGGACAAATATAGTACTAGTGTGTCTTGCTAGGCTCATTTCATGGCCTTTGCTAGGACAAGGCTCAAATACATTCCATTTCACAAGGAGGAACAGGGAAACCATGTAGAAAGGGCATGGATACTAGGCATGGATTGGAGTGGCTCATGCTCAGGAAGGGGAAGATGGATTAACATGCGCTACTTGGATGAGGAGGACCCTATGTCAGAGCAAGGGTTTTCCTAAGATTGGAGGTCCCTGCTCAGGTGTCGTATTGTGCCCCTTCCTCCTTTTTCATCCACTACCAGGGCACAAACTTATGTGCTTTCTGCACAGCCCTGGAGGACTTGAACCATGGATGTGCACAGAGGACCTGACCTGCTAGGCATTGAACTGCACGTCAGGCTATGAGCCCTCAGCTAGAGAAAAGAGGGCTGGAGTGCAGAAGCAATAAACCATGGCTGGTGGAGGATAAAATCTGATACACGACAGGAAACAGCAGCCTAAAGAATGACAGGAAGTACATTCTGGAGAAGATGGGATAGCTTCCCACACATGTGGCCTTTTATCTGCCTGACCTGTCCACCTCTTTCTAAATCTGTGCTAATCACCTGCTGAGAAGTCTGCATTGCCCCGCCAGCCCCATTCTCATCGTCACATGATTTGATAGCCATGTTCCCTGTAAGAGAGAACGCCAGAGATTTTTCTGGGTATACAAAGATGATTGAGGCAATACCTTTACCAAGTTCGACCTGCTAGACCACTGTGGAAGTCAATGTCAACTGGGAAAAGAAGAAGGTTGAGGTCCACAACCTTCAAGGCTGATTCATAGGAAGGAGATGAAACATGATACTGGAAATCTGGGTAGAGGTCTGTGGTGAAGGACTTGGACCTAGTGGAGTATGCTCCTCTCCATAGGAAAGGTAGTAATGTAACTCGGCTATATTGTCATGGAAGTGGGTGTTGAGATTGATCCAAAGCAAGACTCGGGGCTATAGGGGGTAGACATTTGTTATTTATTTTAAATAAAGAAAAATGGGGGCGGGCAGTAGTGAGACAATTTAGAACATTGTCCTTTTTTTTTAATACTTGGTATAAGCTGTTGTAATATACTTGATGGAATTTCCAGAAGGAGGAAAAGTACAAAGAGGACAGAGAAGAGAATGACTGCCAGCATAGCTTGTCCAAAGTGACACATGGTGGGTACTTCACAGCCACAGAAATCCCAGATCTGGTAGTGGCCACAGGGCACTGCCTGCAATAAACAGATCCTGAAAGAAGTTCAAACACTCTGCACCGTAGGTTTGCCCAGTTCAAAAATGGTATTTATTTGACAGACGCCACAATCTAGTTAGAGGCTGCGTGCCCTGGTGGCTGTGTCTGCGTGTACGCGGGGACTCCTAAGCCTTCTGCCTCCATCTGGCCTTTGAGCCAGTCAGGTCTGTGCAGACGGCCATGAAAGGAAATTTCCTTTCGAGGCCAAAACCAAAGCCGTACATTTGCTTTGATTCCCTTTATTGGTATAATAGTAAATGTGAAATTCTCCAGAATCGTTGCTTAATTTTATTTTATTTTTTTCTAATTTTTTTTTTCAACCACTATGTATTCCAGCACCTGCCCTAGAAATAGTGAGCGGTGGCAGACAAGCACGCGACAGGCAGGGACTAGCCGTCCTGTTTACTGTGCTTAGGACTTTCAGCCTGTGCCCCAAACCCTCCTCAACACAACCACACATGTACACGTGAGCACACACGTACATGAAACACTGGCACTCGCTTATGGGTGCTTTCATGATATCTGAAGTTATCGCATCACGATTACTGAGAAACGTTCTTTCGTCAGCTCATGTTCATCTACCACTTGTCAGAATTCGGAATTAACAAATTCTGCACATGAAAAAACCAAGATTTAGACTTCTAGTCAAGTCAAAACCTAACAAGAATCAATGGCTTTTCACCATGAATCTCATCTGCTCACTGTTCTGGCCACCACAAAATCATAAAACGAAGAAAAGAACCCGTGGGTGTGTCTCCTCATTCCCCTTGTCACCTAGGCCAAGCCAGCTCTGTTCTACGCTCTTGCCTGATGACAATCACATGGATCAGAAGGCACAATGCTATTTACATAGAGAAATCCATCTTGCTATGTGTGACATGTTTGTTTCCATTACAAAAACAGAAACTTGTGGCTATGAATATAGCTGATCAGATGATTTGACAGCATCTTGTGGACTCCTGATAATGGTGTCATTAATCTTCATGTCACTCAGGCTTGAACAGACTCTAGCAGGTCACCTGCTACACTAAGAATGGTTGATTTAATTATTTCTGAGCCATTCTTGATTAAATTGGAGGCAGTACGACTGCAGATGTCACCCAAGGTAGCCCTATGTAATAAACACCCAGCTGTTCCTATGCCCTTCTGGGCTGTCTCTCTGTTCCCCAAGTCTCTGCTCCTCTAGCTCCCATGAGAGCACACAGAGCAGGTAGAGTTTATCATGAGGGACTCAGGAAGAAAGGCATTTGTACTCAATGTTCCCTTTCAGTCACTGGAATTTTTCATCAATTTTTCAGTCACCCTGAATCTGGTCAGGAATTCAAGAAAATTAATAATGATGCCATGAAAAGGAATTATTGCAGATGTCGACATGATCCTGTTGAAACAATCCTTTACATTAAAAAGAAAACCACTTTCCTTTGAAGAAAAGATGCTCATAAGGTCCTATTGGCTCCTACCGTCCTGCATATTTTTGATTTCCTAATACTTCAAGCCCACTTTTGGCAAGCCACCAGGAATCTTGGATTGGAAAGTTTGGAGTTCGATATGTTCATACAATAAATTTTAGCTGACAAGTCAAGCACTTATTTTTATTACCATGTCTCATTTTCCCAGGCATATTGACTACAGAATCAGAGGGCCCAGCCCACCGACCCAGTTAGTGTACAGGCTGTGTAAAACCTTCCTTTAATGAGTTCAAATGAGACTGCTTCTCATTACATGTCCTACAGAAAATGCATGATTTTGCCAAACATACCTGCAAGTTCATATGAGACAACCTCAGCAGTATGAACATTCCTGAAAACAAGTCTATGACTATACTATTGTCTATCATTATTAACTGTTTCTATGAAAGGTTATCTATTCATGGTTTTTTTCTTTGATGCTCATGTAGTTGCTGAAGAAAAGAGGGTTGACTGAAGGTGTTTTAATAATTACTCTCACAATTGATTGTCCCTCTGCACCTTTGTAATTACTGGAAAGTTTTTTTTTTCATTTTATTATTTTTTTTGTAGAAAGTAAGTCTATTTAGTAGAAGCCCCCCACCACCACCAGCCCAGCTTTATTCCCACAGAAAACATGGTTCATATTTTTGGCCACAATTGCTCAAGAGTGGTAGAAATCACCAGTTACACAGGATATGTCTTATCAGGTATCAAGTGAACACTGAACAATTACAACCTTCCACTGGCCCTTCTAAGCTACAGTTGTCTTTCCCTAGAAATTCCCAGGCTCTTGCAGCAACTTCCCCTATTTCTATTTCTGAAAGCTTTCTGCTCCTGAGTGAAAATGGACGGGACTGACACCATCAAATGAAACCGTAAGATGTCACTATTCCATGCTGCTTCATTCATTCGTTAATTTAATAAGGACATGCTTATCGACATTTTGGGCTGACCCAGCCACTATACAGATGCCTCTTCACTTGCAGAAGCTCACAGTCCCACTAACACATTGAAGGTCGAAGATGGAGTACGGCAAAGTGCACTGACTGGCCTCCCAGTGGCTGTCACCATAAGTCCTATATAAATGCCTATCTGTAGGAAATCATGGGCAATGGAGAGAGGAAGAAAAGACATTAAAACAGAAGACTGAATAATATACAAGAGGAGGTTCAACAGATGGTGATGGGGAAGGGGGATAAAAGAGCATGGTGATAGAAATTATGTAAATTTTTAATAAAGTTTTTTTTAATTAAAAAATATGCCCCAGTAGCATATCACCTCACCCATAGTAGGATGGCTATTATAAAAGAATAATTGGGGCTGGGGAGATGGTTTAGCAGTTAAAGGTGCTTGCATGCAAAGCCCAACTGCCTGGGTTCAATTCCCCAGTACACACATAAAGTCAGATGCATAAAGTGGCATATGCACCTGGAGCTTGCAATGACAGGAGACCCTAAAATGCTCATATCCCCCCCTCACAAATAGATGAAAAACACTTTAAAATTAATAACTAGTGACAAGCTGGGCATAGACACACACATATGCACATGCCCATGCATGCACTCCCCCCCCCACTCCACACACACACTGTACTGAAACCACACAACTTCCAGACATCCCAGGTCAACATACAGTAGCTATAGGGTGCCATGCTTTCCCTTTTGTAATTAGGGAATGGATTGCTGTTAACTATGGTCACTACCACTGCCCAACACTGATAAATGGTACCATGCATTGCTGGCTTGGAGAAAGATCCTAATTCAAAATTCAAAGTGTGTTTCTTGTGAATGTCTATAGCTATTGAATTGATATGAAGACAAAAAAAAAAAAAAAGTCTTGAATTTGAGAGCTGGAGAGACGGGTAAGTAGCAAAGACCAACATGAGGACTTGAGCTTGCTCTCCAGTACCTGTGTCCAAAATGGTAGGATGCTGGGTTTAGCGGGATGGCCCTATAATACCCGCACTTCAGCAGAGACAAGAGGGTGCCTAGGGCTCACTCAAGATCCAGACCAGCAAGGGACCCTGTCTCAAAAATAAGTGGATGACATCCCTAGGGATAACACCCAAGGTTTGTCCTGGCCTCCACATGCACACACTTGCACCCACACACAGATACATATGATGAAAACATGCATCAGGCATATACGTACACATATGCAAAAAATTTAATCCTTCATAAATGTGGAACTGTCTGTATATGTAAAATGCTGTGGAGAACAAGCCAAGCATACCCAAGTCTTGAGTTGGCTCTTTACATGAGTAGTGGGCAGTTAACTACCTTAACTTCTTTGTGAGCTTCCTTCTTTCCTTCCTTCTTCCCTCCATCCTTTCTTTTACCTCTTTCTTTCTTTCTTTCTTTCTTTCTTTCTTTCTTTCTTTCTTTCTTTCTTTCTTTCTTCCTTTCCTTCTTTCTTTCTTTCATCTTTCTTTTTGCTGCAGATCAAACCCGTGGCTTAGTATATATTAATAACACACTCTACCACTTAACTGTACTCCCTAGCCCTGTGTGTCTTGCTTTTCTGATCAAGGAGTTAACCTAACAGTGCTTACCTAATATGGTTATAAATGGTAGATGAGGAATGTCACTCTACTCTCTAGAAAATCAGAAATGAAGTACCCATATTTTACATTTCCCTGTCACCTTGTGCTTTATGGGCTTTCACATATACGATGTCATTTTATTTCCATGCTAGCTTGGTAAAGTAGTAAACATTATTCAAAACCTGAGGAAACTGAGGCTAAAAGGGGAACCACAGATGAGCTGAACAGCTACCAGTGTCCTACCACACAGTGCAATGCTCCTAAAACAATGCTTTTTCCCATCTTCCAGAGGGCCACATAATGACAAAATATACTAAACTTAGAAACCATCAGTTTTAACATTGGGTCCTATCTTTGTAGATAACTATCTGTGAGTTTCTTGAACTGCTTGACTATTTTTATTTTTATAAAAAAAAAACCTTGACGCCCAAAATTCTAATATCAGCACTCATTCCTTAAAGGTAAACACTGATTTGTTCTTACAATATTTATCAAAAGTGTCTATAGACCTACAAGTAGGACACTATTTAGTCTATAGTTCTCCAAAGTAAATGACTTCATCAGCCTCATTCTTGAAAGAAAATAAACTGCACAGAAGAGAGCTAAGTCTGGGGAGGCAAGAACAGGCACAGAGAGAAGGGAAAACAGAAGCCCATGGAGGACCTACAGTCTTGGACTCCTGGTTATGTCAACCTCCAGGAAAACCCTTAACCACTGACTGGCCACATGGACTGGAGCCAGTGGCAGTACATACCCAGCTAAGCAGGCCGGACAGTTCTGGGGGATTATCATCTCACCCGCTATCCCTGGGAACTTAATTTCCACTCTCATTAACAGCAAAGTCGCCGTTCCTTCTGGCTGTACTGATAAACCTCCCCCTGCCTCCTGGTAGAGGCTGATCCCTTCATGAGCGCAGAGAAGGAGCCACCATGGGCCTGTTTTACTTTCTACTGTTAATGAGGTGCTAAATATGCAGTTTGATTATAAGATCGTACATTCCAGTGATGTCAATGGCTTAGCCTCTGAGGAACAGGAGAGGCACGCGAGGCTTGGCCCCGGTGCAGGACGGAGCCATGCTCATTCCATAGGAACGCAGGCACTCAGCACCCAGGCATGCACAGTGTTGGGCCTTTAGGTAATGTCTAGGAATAGCTGGCTCCCACTCGAGATTTTGTGGAAAGAGCAAAGCAGGGGGATAGAAGTTTCTGGAAAGATGAGGAGCTGTGGTCCAACAGACACAAGATAGGTTATGTCTGCATGTATAAATTCCTTCTGTATTTTTTTTTTTTTTCAACTAGCTTCATGGAAAAGTTCAACTGACAGACCAGCCTTTAATGGATTCAATAGGTTCCAAACTATGTATGGAAATTTTTCCCTCTATAAAATGATCAGATATTATGTAATATTTCTTTAACAAATTAGCTTCAGTATTTCAAAATTGGACAGTTTGCTATAAAAGTAAGTTTTCAAAGTACTAATAAATTGTTATATGTTATTTATATTATATTACTATACAATATATTATAATATTGTTAGCAAACATTTTGATCTCAAAAATACTTAGAAGGGCCAGGCATCATGGTGCACGCCTTTAATCCCAGCACTCAGGAGGCAGAGGTAGGAGGATCACCATGAGTTTGAGGTCCCCCTAAGATTACATAGTGAATTCCAGGTCAGGGGGACTAGAGTGAAACCATACCTTGAAAAGAAAAGAAAATACTGAGAAGGGGATAAAGAGGTGGTTCAGTGGTTAAAGGTGCTTACTTCCAGAGCCTGATGGCCTGGGTTCAACTCCCCAATAAAAGCATCTGGAAATTGTTTGCAGTAGCAGGAGGTTACAGTCCACCCAGACTCACTCTTTCTCTTAAATAAAAACATTTTTAAAAATACTGAAAAAGTTTGTGTCATTTTATAGTAATAGACTTATTCATGATGTTAATAGATAGCAAATTTACCAATTAATAAGCCTATGAGGACTAACTTGCTCAAAACATTGTTATGTTTTGGGTATGAAGTGTATCTCCGAAATTCTCAAGTACTAAAGTCTTGCCTCTTAGGTGGTGTGATTTTATAAGGTTCTACAAACTTCAGGTAGGGTATGGCAGGGGGAAGTAGGTTAGTGGTGGCATATCTTTGGGGACAGTATCCTGTGTTGAGCTCCTCTCTGTATCCACTTCCAGGCTGCCACAAGGGGAGCGGCTTTGTTCCTTCATGCCTTTCTGCATCACCACAACCTAGACACAAGAGAGCTGCCAGCCATGAACTTGAGTCCTCAGCCTATGAGTCCAAATAAGTCTTTTATCCTGCTAAGTCATTGTGTTGGTTATTTTGCCCCAGTGGGAGAAACACTAATACATACAAATAATTAACATGATGACCTCTGGATTGTTAATGAATTACATATGTAGATTAGACAAAGCAATTGATAGTCTAAAGATATATTAAAGGCTTAGTTCTATTAAAAAAATAAGTCCCTGGAAAGAAAATAGCCACAGGGCTAGGGATATAGCTCAGTGGTAGAACACTTGCCAAGTGAGAATCAAGGCATTTCATCTCAAGCACTGAAAGAAAGGAAGAAAGAGAAAGAAAGGGAGAAGGAGGGAGGGAAGAGGGAGAAGAGAGCTCCTAACAGACCTATGCTCTGAAAGTATAAGCTGAGCCTTGCAAATTCATCCTTCACAAATGTGTGGTGAGGAAAACTTGGTTCCAGTTTTTGTTGAAATAAGATGGCATAGTCAATTTCAGAACAAGGGACATGAACAACAGCACTTGGCCAGCTTGTATAAAGTCACTTCCTATAGACATGTCCCTTCCTGAGATGATAAAAATCAACAACCACTGGCCATTGGATTAAGAAGAGGAAGCTGGTTGTTGGGCTCTATAGGACTACTACCTGAATGAAAAACCAGATTATCTCAAGAAATATAGTCATTTACAAGTTGAAACAACTGTCTCCCTCTAGCCCGTTATGAAAAGATATACAACACATGCATATATTTACTTATTTATCTGTGATTTATATACATCGTAAACATGCACTAGTATTAATTGTATATATAGCTGTCCACATACAGATAAGTGACTCTGCTCTAACTTTTGTCTTTCCAACAGTTTCATTCATACCCTAGTGTACACTGCAATCAGTGGAGTCATAGATTGATATTTCTTTAGATTTGGAATGCTCTTAGATATAGAAAACCCTGAAACTAGGATGAAAATCCTTTAAGATGATTCTGTATTTATTAATTCCTCTTGTAAAGGGGGCTGGAGCTGAGGCAGGATCTCAAGTAGCCATGGCTGATCTTGAATTCATTATGTTTCCAAACATGACATTGAATTTCTGCCTTTGCCTCCTGAGCTCTGGGATTACAGTTGTAAGCCACCATGCACACACATACAGCTTGTATTTATTTAATAATATCCAGCTTGAGATTTTTACATACACACACACACACAGCTCCAATGATGGGCAGATCTGACCTTGAGGGAGGCAAGACCTCAAGAGTATGATTTGGAAGCTAGGCTTCCCGAGTTCAGACAATGTTTATGTTTCCTAGTGGCTTCACCTGGAAGTAAGTTATTTGTCTTTTCTAAACTTTATTTCCATCATAATGCAAAATGAGGAAGTTAATGAATGTCTCCTAATGAGTAGAGAGAATGAAATGAGGTAGTGCTGTACAAAAGCACACCCAAGTGAGGGTCGTGGCCACTGGCGTGATTGTGCTCTCATTCTTATCTAATGTGTCCAGGAAACACTGCTAAGTTGTTTTAATTAATTTGTATTCCTCACCATTTTTTTGTCTCCTTGCCATGGAATAGTTTAGCATCATTTTCATATATGTTTCAACATTTTTTTTAAAAATTTTCTCCATGGTTCTAATTTAAGCTAAGGAGCTCATTCTATTAACATTATCTATTAACCAACCCCTGTCACATAAATAGCATTTAGATAGTCAAACTAAAGAGTAGAAAGTTAATTTGGCTAGTGAGTTAGAGGTCCCTGATTGGCTGATCCATTACTCTGGTATCTATAAGCAGCTCATCATGATGAGGATGCATGGCAGGGAAAATCCAATTGCCCCGTAGTCAGGAAACAAAATAACAAGGATCCTCACAATCCCCTTCAAAACACACCCTCAGTGACATAAAACCTCTCAGGAGGTCCCACCTCTTAAAGTTTCCACAACTTCCCAAGTCACCAAGACAGGGCCTTTATTCCAGATCCAAACTGTAGCCATTTTAGGTTGTTTTTTTGTTTTTTGTTTTTTTTTGTTTTGGTTGTTGTTGTTGTTCTGTTTGCTTTACTGATTTTTTGATTTTGTTTTATTTCAGGTGGTGGTATCTGTGATCAAACTCAGGGACTCTTTTACACTGAGCTAAAGTCCTTTACATGTTTCTTTTGATTTTGAGGCAGGGCCTAACTAAATTACTCAGAGTTGTAGTTACCTTCATGTTGCTGGGACAAAACAGTTGACCACAAAGCAGCTGATGGGAGGAAAGAGCTTATCTCAGCTTCACTGTGGCAGGAAAAGGATGGTGAAGTAGAGGGAGGACATCACCTCTTCCCACAGCAGCTGGCAGGAAGCAGCAAGAGTGACCTGAGCACTGTCAAGCTGGCTAATAAACCTCAGGGTCCAGCCCAGCAAGACACCTCCTCCAACAAGGCTCTGCCTCCCAGACTGCCACCAGCTGGGGACCAAGTATTCAAAATACATGAGGCTATTAGGGAATATCTTACTGAAATTACCACATGCAAGTTGGCCTTAAGCTCACTCTGTAGCTCAGGAAGACCTTGAACTTATGAGTCTCCTGTTTTAGCTTCCTAACTAGCTGGCATACAGGCCCATACCACCAGGCTAGGCCATCATTCTTTATTTAATACTTTTCTCAGTGTCTGGGAATGATAATATTTGCTTTCAAGATTTCTTTTTTAAAAAAGAATATCTATTTACTTATTTGAGGGAGAATGAGAGAGAGAGAGGCAGATAGGAAGACAGAACAGGCATGCCAAGGCCTCCAGTCACTGCAAATGAACTCCAGATGCATTTGCCACCTTGTGCATCTGGCTTACATGGGTTCTGGGGAATCAAACCTGGGTCCTTTGGCTTTGCAGATAAGTGCCTTAACTACTAAGCCATCTGTCCAGCCCAAAAGATTTCTTTTTAGCTTTGAATTGGAAATAATCAGGTGCAAATATGCAACTAGATTGGAAGTACAGAAGTAAAACTATATTTCTTTAAAGACAACATGAGTTTATGCATAGGAAAACTTCATGAAAATTCTGTGGTGGTCTGAATGTTAAATTCTCCCATTACCTCATGTGTTTGTGATTAAGTGTCATACATAATTCCCAGCTGGTAGCGTCTTTGGGAAGGTAGAGCTTTTCTGGAGGAGGTTTGTAACTAGGGGTAGGTCTTGGGGTGTTAAATCCCAAACCCATGTACCACACTCAGTGAACTCACCCTGTTCACTTCCTCCCTGGTGCTATGACATATGAAATTCAGTTTTCTGCTCCTGCCATGCTTCCTCTACTAAACCCATTTTCATGCTTCCTCTACAATATCCATTATGTTCACGTTGCTGGGACAAAGCACCTAAACAGAAACATTTATTCGCAGAATAGGATTTATTTTAGGCTTACAGTTTTGAAGTGGAGAAAAACATAGCATGATCAGGAAAATGGTTTATCTCTTCACACAACACACACACACACACAGAGAGAGAGAGGGAGAGAGAAAGACAATGAGAAATATGGTAGTTTGAGTCAGCTCACAACACCCAATGGGGCTAGGCGTCAAGGTCCACTCCCAGTGGCACACCTCCTTCAGCAAGGATACTCTGCCAAAGGCTCTATAAGGAAGGTAAAATTAATAAGCCCTAGGCCTGAAAGGTCATTTTTGAGCCCCAGTGAGGGCATCATGGCAGTACATGACATGGCTTACAGACTTCCTGAGTGCTGTGGCTTTCTGAATGGAAAGGAATGTCTGTGGGATAGTAAATTGTCCACACATTGTGGATGGCAGAACACTGACTTATGCATATGCATTATGGTAGTTTGAATGGATGTCCCCTCATAGATTCAGTATTACTGAAGCTTCTTGGTTGTCCAGCTGCCTGGCTGGAGGAGATATCACTGTGGGAGGATTCTAGGGTCCAGCTCTAAGGAATGTTTGGGGTAGATCTAGGATTCCAGCATAAAGATATACAGAGAGCACTTAGATTTCTGCCTGGGTTCCCTGCTGTTTTTCTGCTTATATTCTCTTGATTTTGGTGGTAGGTTCTCCCTCTCTCTCCTTCTCTCTCTCTCTCTCTCTCTCTCTCTCTCTCTCTCTCTCTCTCTCTCTCTCCCTCTCTCTTTCTCTCTCCCTCTCTCTCTCTATCTATCTATCTCTATCTCTCTCTCGCCATTTTGGAACTTCTCCTGAACCTGTAAGTTTTGATAAATCCCTTCTTCCCATAAACTGTACCTGGTTTAGAAGCATATCCCAGCCATGTGAAGCTGACTTTGACAGAAACTGGTACCAGGTAGTGGGTTATTGCTGTGTGAGGAATCTAAATAACCATGTGGATTTGGGGTTTTTCAGAAGCTTTGTTTTGGAGAAACAGGCACAGATATGGTACTTGAAACTGAAGCTGCCTTCTAGAACAGTAAGCCAAGTTTTATGGCCAATTCTGGTGAGAGATAGAAAATGGTAAGTATAGGGAGAATTCTATTTAGAGGCTTTGCTTATGAGCTTTCTAAGGGGAAGGAAAGATGGCAGAGAACTTTGTTGGAATGGGGATACTGGCACAAGGACTAGCTGTGTCCTGTTGCCCATGCCCAGAGAGTTTGATCAAGGTCAAATTTTTAATGGACTAATGTTCTTGGCTAATGATACGAAACTGAGAGATATAAGATTCAAAGATGGAGAAATTTAAACAAGTTTAAAATTTGTAGGCAAGGAGAGTGATTTTAGGTTATTGAAACTGCCATTGTCAAATACATTAGCAATCTTAGGGAACATGACCCAATTACTTGATATTAAGCCATGGGAAGTATGCCTGAGGAAAGACTGAAGGGTAGGAGCACAAACTCTTTTGAAAGGAGTTTACTGAAAGGAAGGAACCTGCTCTTCAAGGTCATGACTTATTTCACTCCCCTAATTAAGAATATGACTGTGACCCACATACCTGGTACTAGTTTCAGACGCATGGAAATGTACCGAGTGGATCATGAAGCGCACATAGTTCAAGGAGCCACTACGGAGACGTGACATGAAACACAGCGTGATGACCCTGATAAGAAGGATGCCAAAGTCATTGGAAGATTGTCTGTGATTTGCATGGAGACCCAAAAATATTCGAGAACACCAACACATATGATAGAACACCAACACACACACATGGTAGCACAACATCGACACACGGTGGAAAAACATGGACACGTGTGTGGTAGAACACTGACATCATCAGGTGTTCCAGCCTTTGTTTTCCCTTTTCTTTTAAGGTGTTTGTTTCAACTTCATGAGAAGGGATTTCCAAAATAAAAATAAAATTTCATCTTGCTTTCCTACAAAGGGTTTAGCTCTCATTCTAGTTTACTAAACCTGCAGACTGGAAAAGAGAGTTCAGTGAGTACCATGCTTGCTGTACAAGCATGAGAACCTGAGTTTGATGCCCAGCACTCATGTAATGCTGGGCCTAGTGACACCCTAGCACTCCAGGAGTCAGAAACAGGTGGATTTCTGGAACTGATTGGCTAGCCTAATTGCTGAGCTTCAGACGAGTGTTAGACACTGTCTCCAGACAAGGTGGATGGACTCCAAAGGATCAACACCTGAGGTTGTCTTATGATCTCCATGTACATTCACTCACATGCATGTCCAGCCAAACACACAAATACATACACACAAGCCAAAGGGAAAAAAAAAAAAAAAAAACACTGACGTGCCTTTCACAATTAATGTAAGTAACAGCAGTAAGGTAGAAAGAGAAGAGCTAAACCTTAAAAAAGAGAGTTTGAACAATGTGTCTGTTTAAAAACCTGGTCCAATAGTAGAAATCTGTTGTAGCGGCAGGTGGCGTGTGTGGGAGAGGTCTCAAGTACACGGAGATGAGCCCAATGGAAATGATGGCAGCACTAATATATCTTCAAAAGATAATATGGTAATACCATGAGAAACATCTATGTGTAACCTCTGGATTCCTAGAACAATGCTTCTTAATTATGTCATTCATTATAAAAATGTGAGAATAAGCCAGGATGAATTTATTGTAAAGTGATCAGATGGCCAAAACCTGCCTTAGGTTCTAATATTGCTTAACTCCAAAACTCACAGAACAGCTGAGAAGTGAAGCCTATGGTTCAACATGTTTAAAAACACCCTTGGGCTAGAGAGTTGCCCAGCAATTCAGGCATTTGCTTACAAAGCCTAAAAGCCCTGGTTTGACTCCCCAGTACCTATGTAAAGCCAGATGCGCAGAGTAAAGCATGTATCTGGAGTTTATTTGCAGTGGCAGAAGGCCCTGACACACACCCCTCTCTCTGCTTGCAAATCAATAGATAAAATATTTTTAAAACAATGCCTTCAACATCAGTCCTTCAGAGATGCCCTGCATTTTCAAGGACATCTTTGAATGCAAGAAATAAATTACTGAGCCATATACACATGGATAAGGTTATTTTGCTTCCCTCTGAGGTTGCTGGGGGGAAAAAAAAAAATCCAGTCAACTACAGACAATGGTGTGCATACGTTTTGACAGCTTCAGGTCACAAGAGGAAGTAGAATCTTGTGATTAATCTCCAGAGAGTTCCATGATAGAAAGAATGTTGAGAAATCCCATAAAGCACAGTGCCTGGAGACTGGCAGAGTGGGAAAGAGGATGGAAAGCACCCGGAGCTCTCTCTGATTGCCTGCATCACAGGATCCTGTGAGAATGGTCAGATGTCCCTGATGGGTCTCTTCTGTGGGGATCCAGCATGTCCTAGGCTAACACATCCCACCTCTTGCAGACAGGGAACATGACTATGTTGTCTCCAACTCAGTTTATTAGACATTATTTCAGGATGACCTATTACCCTTGCCATCCCCTTTAAATAGAAAAGAGATGTAGATAACACTTTCTCAAAGTAAAGAAGGTAGCTTCCATCACTCTTATCAAGCCTGGTCTTGACCTCAATACAAAGAAAGACATTGAAGATTATATGTGACTATAGAATTCTCTTCTTAGGGACAATAGGCAGGGTATGTCAGATTCATATAAAATCAAATAATTGTCTTCTCATTAGCTTCTCCCTCCCTTATTTCCTCCCTACCCTCTCCTAGTCATTAATCTTTCAGAGACCTCAAAGTTATAACTATCTTCCTAGGGAGCCCCTAACCTAACAGCAAGTGAGCTTTTCAATCAACACTTTCATATAAGAGGCAGCATGTATCTCCCAGGTCAAGGATCGTCCCATACAGCTTTGCTGAGAGCCTCACTAACTTTCATCAGGAAGTGCAGCAAGACATTTCCCCTTGTTCTAGGCCAGTAGGAATGAAACAACACGATTGTCTTCTTTGTTCCTGTGGTATTTATTTGAAGACTTGACCCCACGTTTCCTATAGGAAATAGGAGTACTGCTGGGATTCACCTGTGACTCTGTCACTTACTCCACCCCACCACAGCCTCTGGCAGAAACAAGACTGTGAGACCTACTCATGATCCTTCTTTCCCAAAGTTCTTCTCCAAAATACTGGTAATCATAGGAAATCAAATTCAAATGCTCTCGTTTATTACAATGAGCCACCTCATTTGGAGAAAATGAAAAAGAATTTCTTTATCTCCATAAACTAATTTTTCTGGAAAAAGTATTATTCATATAAACTTAGAGACTTCCATGTTCTTTCATGAAAGCCATGTCATTCAGCAGCAATTTTACACTTTTAGTAGTATTATAAGCAGTTAATATATACTATAATTATCATAAAACCTTGATGACATGTATCATGCATTGAGAATCCACTGGAAATATCAGCATGTACTTTGTATTTCACAAAATATATATTACAATTTAGATACTTAGGGTTGTCAAGACTACTAATGTTTGCTTTTAAAAAGAGAAACCTAACATAATAAAACTTACAATGGCTATTATAAAGCTACTGTCAGAGTCATTAAGCCAAGGCATGCTGGAGTGTCAACATCATTATTCATTTTTCCTTTCCACCATCATGGCGCAGTGATCTTAAGGTGCATGTATGGGCAAGGCATAGGAGTGAACAAATATACCAGTAAGGTACAATATGTCATGCATAACATAGAATGCTGTGTGCTATCACATGCAATCAAAAAGATTAATCATCCCTGCCTACAAAAATATTTTAATCATCCTTGATTTGTGCACATTTAATCATAAAATTACATATAAAAACTTAAGAAAATTATGCTTCCCTGATGTGAGTTTAATATATGACTGTCATGCATGCTGTCCTCTGTCCAGCATGTCTCTGTTCTGCCTCTGTGTCTTTCTATGCATAGCTTGTTGTCAGATAAACAAGTGAAAAGAAAAATGAATGGCCCCTCTACTTCCACCTTAGTGAGTGAGGATGAAAATATCTCACTCTGCTCTAACTCTTTCTTAGGACTGCTAGAGTGTTGGTTAGAGTGCTGGAGAAGTCAGCTCTAAAGTCAACATCTCTAACGCTCTCAGGAAACTGCTGAAGATGGAACAGAAAAAAAAAAAAAAAAGTAAATGCCAGAGGGAGGGAAGGAGAGCTTTGGGACACTGTTCTCCAGATATGAAGTGATCATCACATTTATGACCTCATAGCGGCTGCCGACTGTCATTGCCTCCACAAAACGTGCACAATGTTGAACCCATTGACATCTCCACATGGAAGAGGACAAAAAAAGACATCAAAACAGAAGAGGAACTAGTAGGAAACAAAGGGTTCAGTGAAATGGGGATGGGAGAGGGACAAAAGAAGGTAATAGGATAATTATGATGAAATTACAGTATGCTCATGTATGAAAAATCTTAATTAAAAAAGGAAGCTGGAGAAACCAGCAAAATGTGGGGGGAAAAAAGTGCTATTACTTACCTGCTGTGTATTCCCATAATAGAAATACTCAGAATTTTCATATTACTAAGCAGGAATTCTCTCCAAAGAATAGTTGTGTGCCCTCGTGGGGAGAATGTAAAGAATTGGAGGTTTTCTCTAGCTAGAGTTCTATTATTAGTAATGGAAGCAACTGTGATCTCATATTTACCTGCACAAGAAAGAGGTCTCTGTTTTGCCTGTCTGCTTATAGGCTCTAGAATGTATTCATATAGACCAGGACCCTCTACCTAACTCTAGCAAGGATATTTAGTTTGCATGCCCACATAGCTCCTCATAGCCCTGTACTTAGTCTGGAGATGGTTGCCCCAGCAACACCACAAAATCTTTCCATTTAACATGCCACTTTTCTAGAGTAAACTGTACTATATCAACACTCATATTAGATGGAATACGTGATGCCAAGCAGAGGATGTTCCCAGATGCAAAAATCTTTACTGAGGTCTAAGAATGGAGGCACACATTGACTGCGTGTCTGAGAGGCTGCTGTAGGAAAGCCGCATTGGCTCTGATGTTCTTATTCCACATGTGTGTTTCAGAAAGCAAGTATGTATCCTTTCAGTTTTCTCAGAAATACCTTTCTCTAAAGACTTCCCATACAAGGGAACAATGTAAAGTCACTTCTGATTGGGAATACAGACATAGATTTACCAAGATTCTGCCTAAAAAGGGTAGAGGTTGATGCAAACTAACTTGTGTCCTCCCAGCTGGAGTGGAGCTAGTGCCAGATGGGAGCGTATGCTTATAATGCAACCAGTTACCCTCACTTTCTCTGCGTTTCTGAGTTTGTGTCTGTCCTGGGTGTGTAATCCTTTGTTCACCTTAAAGAAGGAAGCCAAACCCCTAGACAGCCAGATGGCCCTTAGAGGGTCCTCCTTAACCCCATGTCTTAAACTATCTTGGTTAGTTAATAAGAAACCAAAGTTCTATGTGACATCTGTTGCCAGGCTGGTTAATGATATCAGACCTGTTTATTTGAATCTCAGACTTGTGAGAGTTAAAAACAAGGTCTGAACTAACCATGCAGGTATTGTGTCCCTCAAAGTACAACTGCAGTCAGCATTATATGCATGAAAGAACATTCCTTTTGTCCTTTCTGGAAGTTTTATACATAATCTCATGGCATTTTTTTTTTAATGGACATATGACAGACTAGAAGAGTTGTACCTTTTAATGTTTATAGGCCTCTAACAATTCTCTTGCATACACAGAGGAAAATTATGCACACCAAGCCAATGAAAATCTTTTGTTCATATCATAAAGTATGATCTGCTTGCACAGTGGTTGCCTTGGAGATGTGTCACTTATCACAGGAAGAAGTGGCTATATTGTATAACTTTTCTCTATGACTTGATATATCCACCCCCACCACCCTGAAGGAGGTTCAATAAACTAACCTCAGGACATAAACAGAACTCACATGTCTCAGGAGGCTGCTGAAATGTCCAAGACTCACATTGTTAGATAAATAGTGGCAAGTGCTAGGAAAGATCCTGCAAAGTTGTCCTGAGTCATGCAGGGAGTTCAAAGGATGTGGCTTCTGAGTTATCCGTGCAGGGTGGGGCTTCTCCATGATGCAGGGACCTTGGTACCATCCATGCTCCTGTAAGTCCAAAAAATTGCCTGGCTCTCTGAGGTAGACATGGGTGGAATCATTTCTTTGATCTGATGCTCAGGCCCTATCTGAAAGGACTAGATACTTGTTCATGTCCCCTAGCAAAAGGCACACAATGGGCTGGTTTCATGCCCACTTACTAGGGCATTTCTTTTGAGTTGACTCAAAGTCGTAGGATGTGTCTAAAGAGATCTGGTGAATCACTAGCTAGGTCGGCTTCATGCTGGTATTTTGATGATTGGCTAGCTCTTTTGAGAGGTCTATTGTAACCTCATCAGAAACATCCAACATAAAGCCAACTTTTAAAAGCAGGGCACTCCTTCAGCATTCAGTCCCCTTACTTTCCAGTGTCAGCATTCTTTATGCTGTCCCAATGCAGAACACGTGGCCCAATCTCAAGAATTATAATTTCTCTGTTGCAGATGAATGGAGCTGTTGTGTTTAGCTTGAAGCCTTCTTTCTGTGCCACATCCATCTGTTCACAACAGTCCATTTACATGCAATGCAACACTGTGCACATTGTCAGAATGTGGATGCAACTAATCTCTTACACAAACTACCTCTCTTCCAGTCCTGACAAAGATATTTCTCCCTATCAAAAGTCAAACCTCAAAGTCCACAGTTCTTACTGCTCTCAGGTCTTTCAACTCTGACCAGAATAGGTCATTGCATTCTCTCCTCAGCACTTCAAGGTATTTCTTAGACAAAGGTTCCAAATCTTTCCATGTTCCTCCCACAAATCAGTTCCAAAAGGCCAAAAGCCACATTGTCACCTAGTCTAAACCTCCATAATAGTGCATGCACTTGTGGGTATAGGGGTGTTCACAAGCTTTTGGGGGTCATAGTAGAACACCGGTTATCTTCCTCTACCACTCTTCTGCATTGTTTCCTTGAGATGGAGAGTCTCACTGAACTTGGAGCTCCTATATTTTGATTGACCAGTGAGCTACAGCAATTCTCCTGTCTCTGCCCTTCCTTGTCAGAGCTGGGGTTACATACATATTCTCCCATGCCTGGCTTTCTACATGGTTTCTGTGAATTGAACTCAAGTCTTCATGCTTGGACCACAAACTCTTTACCCACTAGCATTTCTCTATACCCTCCCCCAAGATATTTAATATTACTAGCTAGCTTGATGTTTGTTTTTTAAGTCTAATGGTAAATTTTATATTTTCCCAATATTACCACCTATCTCAAGAAATGTGCATACTTGCTTTAGGTCCCTTAACTTCAAGAAAGACTGTGAATCCCAAGAAAAGCAAAGCTGTGGTCAGAACAATAGGAACAGGCCCTTTCATGGTAGTCAGTGAGACAAAGGGTTCTTCAGTGAAGAGGTATGCATACATCACTTCTCATTGCTTCTGAAGAATTTATTTCCTATTTTCTCATAACCTTACAATACCACTCAGTAGATATAAGATGAAACCACTGGTGTTTTGGCCTTTGTGAGAAAGAAAACTCAGGCCAGTTCTTGCTTGGACAAATGACTTGGAGTTTCCAATACCTGACTTCTGCAGGACTTTTAGAAGTGGACCACTGGATCAGCCAGGGTCCTGAGGCTTAGCTCCAGGTGGGCTATACCACTCTGCTGACATGTTGAGTACTGGCAAGGGGGAAGTAATCACCATAGTGACCAGTTCCAAATGCTGATGGATATTCAGTTGGAGTTATAAGAACTGTGCTGGTTTTGGAGATAACATTTTGTTTCTGGAAGAAGAATTTCAAATTGGAATTCAGGAACGCATTCTCATTTGTTGCAGATCTTTGAGTTGTGTGGAGTTTAGAGGCTATATATCTCACAAATGGTGTGCACCAAACACATTACACTTCAAAAGAAATTGACACAAAGCATTCATTTTTTCCCTGTCTGTTTTCAAAACATCATTATGTGCTGTCATCCTGGCACCTTTCATGGATATCATCATTAAAACATTCTTTTAAGGAGTTTTTATTTATCAGAGCCATGGAAAAATTACATTCCTATTAGCTTTCATTGGAAAAGTTGGAAAAATATATTGGAAGTCATTCCAGGTAATATCTTTGTGTATAGCTATTACTCAGACCTATCTCAAGAAATTCTTGACTGTGAATTATGTCAAAATCAAAGTCATCTCTTTTAAATTTGAAATGTATTATGCACCTGAGGTGCTGACAGCAGAGCTCATGCCAAGCATTTGATCCACTAATACCCATTTTCCAAACACTCCAGATCTTCAGATCTGCGTTTCTTCCATTCTTGCTCAGGCCAATTTTCAAATAAGGCATGGGGAAACAGTTCAGGGATCATAAATCACACTGATGGTTGGGGAAAAAGTGTTCCCTCCTCAGATGTGGTTCCACACATTTTTACACATCTTTCAGCTAAATCAGAAATCCAGATGCAAAATTATGGTGCTTGCGTATGTCATGTCTATTTGTGGATATTCCATGGAAGAACAGAGGCTTTCAAGGCCGAATTGGTCTGTACTTTGGCATAATGAACTGTAGCTAATACAGTAGAAAACAATGGGGAAGTTCACTTAAAAGCGAAAGTAGTTTTCATTGCTATGTGCACATTTTTCAGAGTAATTAAACTCAGCCAACATAAAGAAATATCTGTGAGTTACCATTAATATGCTTAGTAATAGCTTCAATCTTTCTTAAAATTCTAGCATCCTGATATGATCAAGGACCATCTTAGTCCTTATTTTTACTTTCATTATTCTCCTCATACTTTAAATAATAGAAGTATTACTTTCCTAATCATAAAATATACACTCAAGGGCAGCAAATGTAGCCTGGAGGTAAAGGGCTTACTAGCATGGACCAGACTCTGTGTTCTATTCCGACCATTGAAAAACAAAAAGAAAAATGTACATATTATAACACTATTTTGTAGTGTTAAATCACATTTTTTCATAACCCTACTTTCTTCCCCGGTTTCTCTGATCATGTTGACATCTTACTCAGCTCTCCTGTAATATTTTCAGCTAGCAAGGAATTCTATCTTGATGACCATGATACCATCTTATCCTAGTATTATTGTGAAATCTCCTCCACAAACTCATGTGTCCCCACTTGGTGGCTCAACTTTGGAAGCTTCTGGAAACTTTAATAGGTGGGCATAGTTGGAGGAAGCAGGTCACTGGGAATATGCCTTTCAAGGTTAAAAAAAATCCCTGGTGTTTTCCTCTCCACTCTGAATGAACTTCCTGTTCTCCATTACTTGCTCCCAGCACCTTGATGTTCTGCCAAAGTTTGTGGAACAAGAAGCCATGGTTGAGCCCTCTGAAGCTGTGAGCCAAAATAAATTCTTCATTTCTTAGGTTTTTCAGTCTGTTATTATTATTATTTTTTTTACAGTAACAAGAAAGTAAATTCACCCTCTTTATATCTCTTCTTAAAGCTACAAAGAATTCATGCAAGTCTAAGCTCCAAATGTCAAGTCCTTGAGAGATTTGGCTTAGAAATCTTCACCAGGTTGCCTAAGCTTTCAATTCTCATGTGTTCAATAAACACCTTTCCTACTTCTATAGTAATATCTCTGGTCATTGCATCCAAATTCCAGGACATTATACCACCCTCACCACAATTTGAGGACAAGGATAGTTTTTTTTCATTAGCCATATGTTAGATGATAATATAATGATGGTTATTTTAGCATCTGAAATGCCCTACTGTCTTGAGTCCATACATTATTTCATGAATTTTCCTTTGCACTAGCTTTTAAATTAGTGATACAAATTGAATTATTCTATAGCATTTTGATTTTTTACTTGTAATTTCACTGTTTATTTTTTGTGGCAGTAGAATTATTGTTCATTATTTTTGCTTTTAAGAAATGGATTCAGTCACATATCTTGTACCTTTTCAATATAGGCTAACGACAGCCTTACTATATATCCTACTCTGAAGTCTGCCAGGATAGCATGTCAGTTCTGCTTTTCACATGGATACAAAGTCTAACATTCCCCTGCTACTAACCTTTCTTGCTCCTGCATGAGTCAAATCTCCCCCCACCTCCCATAAGCCTCACTGTCTTTGCTGATTCTATTCTTTATCTTCTTCATTGAGTGATCCGGCGACCTATGGTTCTTTGAAAACATTAAACCCTAGACCCAACTATCTAAGCCACTCAATGCGTTTCTATTTCATTCACAGTAAAATCCAATATTGTTTCAGTGACCATCAAATTCCTACATGACATGACCCTTCATCATACCTTTCTGCTCTGGTATCATGTCGCTCTGCTAGCCAAACACACTATCTCCTTCAGCCTCCATATTGTTCTTAGATGCTCCCTAGCATGCCATGGCCAAGTATTGCTATCTTGCTCTTTTAAGCCCTCCCTTCTCGATTCAGTCCCATTGTGTGCTTTCTAATCCCCCCTAAAGGACCCCAGAGATGCAGCAATATTTTAACAAAGATTAACACCATCCCAATAGGAAAGATTGCCACCACAGTGAAGAACACTATGACAACCAGCATTTTACTTTAACAATCTCAGGTCTAGTGATCAGACATTTTCCTCCAACAAGTAGATGTTTGTGCTATTATAAAACTTGTCTTATTTTCACAAATTCTTTGCTTTTAAAAAGAAGTGAACAAACTACTGTTAAACATTGGTCTACTTTTCAGAGCATTAAGAAATTAGTGTGAGGATATCGAGTGAGGCCATTGTAATAAAGGAAAGCATACTATTCCCTGGGTAAGTGGCAAGGAGGATAGAAACACTTGAAAGAACAAAATAAAAAGAAAAAAAAATCTAAAACTAAACAGTAATTGAAAACATGAGTCCTAGTAAATTAAATTTTATAAAAGGAACTTGACTAAGCCAGTAAGCTTCTGCTGAATACTTTATACCCACTAGACTTTGAACATGTAGAATTATGCATGAATAATGATAATGCTGCTATATAAAATTTAATTTAGGATGCTTATAATTAATTTAACATCCATTTAACACTTTTTGTTAGAAAGTAGCTCTAATATATTAGAAATAGCTCATTCTGCTATTTCTGGGTAGAAGACTATTAGCCTGGTGCCTCAAAGGAGCACTTGATGAAGAGCTGGTAAATATTTATCAAGTACTTCCAATGAAAACACTCTGTCATTACTTAGAACATAGCTGCCCAAGGCAGCTGAGGCAGTCTGTCAGTTATAAAAGGCCCATGGCTACTGATTCTCCCAGTGACTCAGCGTATGCTTAGTGGCTTCAAGAACTTTTTCTGAATATTTTACTAAATAAAAGAGCCTGCATCATATTGATTTCTCTTGCAACCTTTGAGTTTATCTTTAACCCTGGTGTAGTAATCATAGTAAACAAAATTGTATTTCTTAGATAGACTAGACATAATTCTTGAAAGGTAAAAAAAAATATATGAAAATTGACATAGATAGAAATGGATAAACTAAAATTTCTTTAAATATTAAAGAAATGGGAGTTGTTATTATAATAAAATGTCAATGTAGTTTGAGCAGTGAATGCTATCAAACATGTAGAGAAGAACTAATACCAACTAATAATAATGCACTTTAGCAGGCTAGGACTAACATAATATTATACCCACTTCATAAAACTATGAGCTAATGTCTTTCATGAACAAATTTACAAATATTGTTTCAAAGTATTAGGATGTTCTGTCAATATGTTAATAATATAAAAAAATAGTGATTGTGCCAAAGTGGTGCTTGTCTAAATAATGCAAGACTTAGCATTTAAAAATAAATCAATGCATTTATCCAAATTAACAGAAACAGGAAAGTTCTACATAATGATTTCAATAAGTGCAGTAAAAGACTTATTTAAAAAACTTCAATAGAAAATTCTCAAAGGAAAATGAACAAAAATTAATTGTTAACTATCTTTATACTAAGTAATGAAACAGTCAATATTTACCCTTATGATTGGGAACAAAGCAAAGTTGTTGTCTCTTAAATATTTCATTTACATTATACTGGGGAGCAAATTCAGAAGTCAAGGGGAAAGGAAAAAAGGAAAACTCTTCTAAATGAAATGTGATTTTAATTTAGTCAGGTCTTGCTAGGGAAAACAATATACAAAGACTGATAATATTTATAGGTAGTAGGAATAAAATTTTGTAAATGAAATAAAAATATCATTCATAGTAATGTGAACATTAAATGTAATTCATAGGAATAAACACTTTTTTAATATGCAAGAGAATAAATCAAAGTAGATAGGCAAAATGATGAGTGCAAGAGAAAGGTATGTCTAGAAATATCCACCTACATATACATGCAGAATTATAGGATCGGTTTCAAAACACATAGGCATCCTAGGATGATGGCTCAATGATTAAAGATACTTGTCTGCAAAGCTTTCCATCCCAGGTTTTATTCCCTATACCCACATAAAGCCAGATGCACAAAGTAGCACACACATCTGCAGTTTGTTTGCAGTGGCAAGGCTGTAGTGAGCCAATCTCTCTCTCTACCCCTTCATTAATAAAAACTTAACAGATAAATTAATTTTTAAACAAAACATGAGACTATGGGGAACATTTCACATTCAAACTACCACATCTGATTGAACAGTATACAATGTATAAATGCATCAAACATCATAACCTATAAGTACTAACAATTTTCACATATCAGTTAAACTGTTTTAAGTATTTCAAAGACATTCAACTCAATAGCAGTGAGGAGGATAAATCCTATTTCAAAATGGAAAAAAAACTACCAAATATTTTATTAAAAAAGCCAAAAGAATGTAAAGTGGGCAACTGAAATGCAATTAATATTAATTATTTAATATTAGAGGCAAATTAAAGCCAAAATTATTTCTATTTCAAAAGTACTGGTTAAAATTAATTTTGATTGCTGACTTGACTTCATTAGTAAATGCCCAGACTACAGTGAAGTATACCTTGAGCACTTGGTAAATGACCAAGGTACATACTTCAGGTTTGTCATAAATGCCCAGGACACAGGGAAGTATACCTTGGGTATGTCGTAAATGTTTAGGATACAGTAAAGCATATTTTGTGTATGTCATAAATGCCCAGTGTATAGTGAAGTATACCTTGGTTTTGTCATACATGCTTATGGTACCAGTGAATCATACCTCAGGTCTGCCATAAATGCCCAGGGTACAGTAAGACACACCTCAGGTCTGTCTGCCTGTGTGGGTGTTTCTGGAGGCTGCTGCTCTGTGGAGATGTGAACAAGCAGCTTCCTAACACCACAGCTGCAGTTAGCTCTCAGCACATGTTCTCCCTACCATGGTGATTTTGTTGGTAAAATACCTGCTCTGTAAGCAAGAAGACTGTAATTTACATGCCCAGCACCTACATTAAATGGCCATGAGGTTGTACACCTTTAACCCCCGCATTGGGGAGATATAGGCAGGGAACCTCTGGGGTCAAATCATAAAGTGGACAATGCCCAAGGGAGACCCCTGACTTCAATCTCTGTTTCCCTCACAGGCACAAACACACACAAGATGAACTCACGTAAGTTCTTCTTCCTCTAAGTTGTATCTTATAAGGATCTTGGCTGCAGAGATGAGGCAGATAATGAAGGAAAGAAGTGGCAAATATAGCAATAGAATGGTTCACTCATTGTGTAAAATTACTAATCTATTTTAGAAAACATTTACGATTTCTTAAAGGCATGTGTAATGTTTATCATAGGTTTATGCATAATAGTAAAAAATGGGGAAAACCCTCAAATTTCACCAACAATATGGGTAATCAAATAGTTATATTTTCCCATGATTAATTCATTAATTAAATCTGTGGTAGCATCTTGCTATATCAGCCAGGCTGGCATCAAGCTTCAGTCTTCCTGTGCCATCCTAGGTTGGCATCAAGTTTCAGTCTTCCTGTGGCATCCTTACAGATATAGGGATTACAGATGTGTGCATGTATACCAAGTCATTTTTATTATAATAATACTGATTTCACTGTTAGAATAGTTTTAAATTGTCAGAAAAACTTAGAAGATAGTGATGACAATTGCCATAGTTTCAACACCAGTTTCTTCATTAACACCTCTCATACCTATGTTATAATTTGGGAGCAGAACTGATATGTCCCTACTGACTGAGGTACCTAACTGTTAACTTTGCATTTATCCAAGCATCTTTTTATAGGTACTAGATCCAATCCAGGATATTGCCTTAAATTTTACCCACCACGACCCCTTGTATTTGCCTTGGCTATGGCATTCACTCATAGTTTCCTTCCTCTGATGACTTTGACAGTTTTGTCAAGTCCTGGTGAGGTATGCTGTGAAATGTCCCTCCATTAATGTTTATTTGGCAATTTTTCTCATGACCAGACTTGTGTGGTTTTGAGACAGAAGGTGACACAGAGGTGAAGTGCCATGTTGATCACATTGGTGATATTAAGAGGACGTGCTATCAACATGATTTACTTCTGTTGATGCTAACTTGGTCACTGGCTGGGGAAGCATTTGTTAGGTTTCTCCTGAGGAGAGTGCTCCATTTCCTCTTTCTGTGCTGTATTCTTTTGAAAGATAGCACCCAGCACAGTCCATGCTCAAGGAGTAGGGAGCAATGTTTTGCTTCACTGAAGATGATATAAATAATAGCATTTGTACATAATGTAATACTCAACAAGTAAAATGTCCATTCTCAATCTCTCTCTCTCTCTCTCTCTCTCTCTCTCTCTCTCTCTCTCTCTCTCTCTCTCTTTCTGTGTGTGTTTGTGTGTGTGTGTGTGTGTGTGTGTGTGTGTATGTATGTGTGTGTCTCTTTCTCAAATAAATAAATAAATCTTTAAAATATGAAATTCCACAAATACATAGCAATGACATTGAACTCATAATGGAATTAAAAAACAGAGCTCACTGAGCATCTAACTGCTATAGCAATACACTTTGGAAAAGATGCAAGGAAATGACAGATATCTTACAGCATACTCATCTCTGGACCAATCTAGCAATTTTAATATAACATACATATTTTATGTAATTTTTGGAGGGCTGCTAGGTATTTGAAGCATGTTAGTAAGAAATTATCCTTTAAATTCTATAGTCTTTCAAAGGTACACAAGAAATATGGAACTGTTACTTTAAAAGCATATATATTTTTCTAGAATAGTGTACTTAGCCTGACAGCCACAGCTCTTAAGTGATTCGCTTTCTACTGAGTTGGTGGTTGTGCTTCATGTTGCCTTTTTTTCAACTGGAGAAACTCCCTTGAAAATTAGCAAGAGAATAGAGAAGACAATAGATATTTTTAAAAAAACACCTCTTGGAGCCTACATTAGGAGTATTACTCATCATGCAAATAGAGAAATCAGAAAAGCTGCTTCTGTGTTGGAATCCAAAGACAAAGAAAAATTTCTATTCTGCATAAGAAATCATATTTCTACTAAAAGCTATTTAGTCACTCTGGAATTCAAGTACCTGTGGTGGTGCTGTGTATAGTAAATGTATATTACAGGAGACATGAGCATCACTAACCTTAATGGGCAAAGAAAGAAAATGGGCTTTCTCTTTGTATGTACATCCTCAAGTGAAGGGAGCTGACCAGGATTCATTCATATCCTCTCTTTCTTTCTCTGTCCATCTTTTGGTGTGTGTGTAAATATGCACACGTGAGTGTGCAGGTACATGTGTGTCACGGCATGCAGGTGGAGGTAAGATAGCACCTTCTGGTGTTGCTCCTTGCCTTCCATGTTTTCAGAGGCAGGGTTTCTTATCTTTTTGCTCACTGTTGTGTTCACCAGGCTAGTTGGCCTGCAATCTTCTGGGAGATTCTCCTCTCTTTGCCTCCCTTCTCACCATAGGCACCTGGGATTAGACATATTCATGATACAATGTCCAGCTTTGTGTGGACTATGGGGATCCAAGCTCAAGTACTCACACTTGCATGGAAAGCTCTTTATCTGCTCAGCCATCTGTCTGACCCAATCAAGATTCTTATACAAATTATTTTCCTGGTCAGTGTATTAAATAAAGAACTATAAAAATAATTTAGAAGTAGGAGATTTGATTCAGAGACCTATCCAGCTCTATATTATAAAATTATAAGACAATGGGTACAAATATTTCATTATTATTGCAAGGACCAACCTCAGTATAAATTAAATATCAGTAACTTAAAAATGGTTATCCTCCAAGCCAGGCATGGTGTCGCACACCTTTAATCCCAGCACTTGGGGGGCAGAGGTAAGAGGATCACCATGAGTTCAAGGCCACCCTGAGACAGCATAGTGAATTCCAGGTCAGCTTGGGCTAGAATGAGACCCTACCTCGAAAAAGCAAAAACAAAACAAAAATGGTTATCTTCCAATTGTCAATTCAGGGACTCATATCCCACAGAAGATGAAAGAAGTGAATGTTAATGACATCAATGTTGATAGAACCCTCCTTCCAGCACAACTGGTTTTTAGGGAATGTTTCATTCTACAGATATTTATCAAGGAGCAATATTATTATCTGTACTTGTTTTTTTGAGATGAATAAGCAAAATTCCAGCTGCTTAATAATTCAGTTTGGGCATTTTCTTGATTCTTCTTTTATCTTTTTTTTTTTGACCCAGCATTATTATGAGACTAGAAGGTAGATAAGATCTTTTCTTTAAATTCCTTCTAATCTCATAATTTTATTAAACATTTTGTTGCCAGCTCAAGAGATCATCATCCTAACTCATTCACATTGATGATAATTTAAATAAATATATTGTTGTTGCTAGGCTTTGACAAGGGATATTAGCTTACATACCAAAGGGCTAAAGTCAACATAAAGAAACATTTATGTTTCTGATTTCCTATGACAGGATTTTGATTCAAAAGAACTCCTGAGTGTAAGCTGTTTACTTAAGCATTTCTTCCAATATCAAAATACCAACTAGTGACTTATTTTTATGTAACTATGATTCTTTCACTATGCAATGCAAAACTATATTGTTTCAAGATAAGCCCACTGGATTTAGATTCTTCTGTTCATATAATTGTGAGTTCTATTTCCATCTCTTGCTTGAAATAAAAGTAGAGCTTTAGAACTGGAAAGATCCTTGGACCCTCAATCATGTTTATGGCTGAGACGTAGTGAGAGTATGACTCTTCATGCTCATATGGATGCATATGCTCTCCATGGGGGATCAAACATTGCTAGGAGCCTCCAGGATTAAATTATACAGTGATTTTTTTTTCTGAATCTGCCATTCTTATTTTAGCTAAAATTGCTGTGTCTTGAGTGCAACTGGGCTAGGGTTTATTAACTTATTCCCTGGCACCATAATTTAGGATTCACTGAAATTTTTATGTTGTTTTCTTAAATTATTTTCAAAAATAATTTCAAAGACTATTAAGTAAAATCTCCAGGAATATCTAAACATACTTGGCACAGTACAAAGCCCAAATTTATATGCCCTGGGTGAAGGAGGATTTTTTTTCAAACCTCAAAAATACACATGTGTATGTGAAAATATTTCAGTGATTGGTCACTGCTATCAAATTGCAGAAAACAGCTGCCTTTAGTAAAGTCACAAGTAGACTGCTGTTGTAATCTCAGCTTTTCATGTGATACTTAGAGGAAACCCTTCTTCACCACATAATACAAAAATATGACCAGCATCATGGTTAGTGAACCCATAAAACCATAATATCCAATAAATTCATATTAACCTCCCTCAGTCTCCCCACTTTGTCCACTCTAGTCTCAGGCCACATATTTCTCAAAGCAAACATTGAGTATCTTCCCTGGGCAAGTAAATGTCACCTCATAGAAACTAATGTTTATTTCATAAAATCAATATGTGATCTTTGAAAACACTGCTTATTCAGTTCTCTTGGAAAGGATGACTTTAAGCTCAAAACAAAGCAAGGAGGGGAGAGTTGTTACATTCCTAACTAGGAAACAATGTGCTCCAGTGTTGATCTGGTGTCGGAATCTGATGTTAAATTCAGAACTGTCTCCATCTCTCCTCTCTTCTTGCCACAGAACTTATTCTCTATGATTTATTTTTATTTTCTATATTTTTAAAGACCACGGATGACCTTTTTCCTTTTGATCTTTTGTGGAACAAAAGCACAACAGCTATTCCAAAGGACTGAGGAAATTCTTGAGATTATGTGTAACATACCAACTCCTGGACTAAGCAGGAGTTCTACGAAATGAGTGGAGAAAAGTTTTCACTAGTGTTGCTATTACATTTGGCAGGCTACCTGTGATTCTCTTGTAACAAATGACAGAATGCTCTTATTAGTAGTAGTAGCAGTAGCCCAGGGTGGCCTTCAACTTGTGGTAATCCTCTTGTCTCACCTCCTCCATGCTGAGATGAGAGGTGTGTCTCACAACATCTGCCTACAGAAAATTATCTTAAGACAACTTAGATCCAGGCATCGTGGCTCATTCTATAATCCCAGGACTGAGAAAACTGAGACAGGAGAATCACAGTCGTTCAAAGTGTATTCAAGTGAGAAAGTTCCAAACAAACCTGAGCTAAAGTGTGAGATCCTGTCAAAGAAGAAAACTGACTGGTTACCAGATCCCCGGGATCAAGGACACAAATGTTATATACCTTCTCTCCATCTCTTGGCAATTCAATTCTTTCCTAAGAGAAAATACTCTTTTCCTTCTATTGGGATTCTTGGAATACAGGAAGACAGTGTGCATGGGGTTAATCACGACCTCGAGACCTGACAGCTCTCACAACTGGAACCAGTATTGTGATCTCAAATATCATGAATTAATTTCATTTTTAAACTTTTTGCAAATGAAAATCGCAGAGCAGGTAGTGTATGTGTGTGTGTGTGTGTGTGTGTGTGTGTGTGTGTGTGTGTGTGGTGTTTCTTCTATCAGCCAATATTATACCTCTGGAGCCCACAAATGTTATTGACCTCAGCGCATGCTGTAGTCATTACTTTATTGTTACTGAGACAAAATACAAGACAATGCAACTTAGGGAAGGAAAGAGTTTATTTCAACATACAATTCCAGAGGTTAGATAAAGTCCATCATGGAGGGAGAGCATGGCAGGAGCAGGAAGCTGGCTCACATTGGCATATCAGCAGTGAGGAATGAGAGAAAGAGAGAGAGAGAGAGATGCTGGATGTTAAGCTAGCTTTCTCCTTTTGTACAGTCCAACAACCCAGCCCATAGGATTGTCCTGCCCACTAGCTTAATCTAGAAATATCCCTCACAGAGATTTATTTTCATGCTGATTCCAAAACCTGCAAAGTAGACAACCAAAGATTAACCATCACACATGCATGTAATGAATACAGCAATATTAAATTCTCAGTTCAAGTGTTAGTGAAAACCTGGAATTATATTTCATTTGGAGATGTTGAATTTTTATGGTTTTGTACTAGGATAAGTCTTTCATCAGATATACATGGAGAAAAGGAATTGTAGATTATAGAATATGTGAAAATGCCATAGATATTGGTGGATTCTTTATGAATTGGTTCTACTAATTCACATTCTTAAGAGCAATGTATAGAAAATATCACTTCCACCTGTTTTGCTTATTTTTGGTATATTCAGGTCTAGATTTATTTTATGTGTTAGCATTTAATTCTATTATGTACATTGTGTTATCTCACTGTGATCTGATTTTCATTAGGCTAATGATTAATGCAAAGATCAGTTTCTCACATGGGAAGAAAGGGAGGAAGGAAAGAAGGAAGGACACTACTTGTTGATATTATTCTTGAAGGAAACTAGTTAACCAACATTTTTTATGTCAATATTCCAGTATTCTATTTAAGAGACTTTTGCTTACATGTGAGTATAAAATATTTTCCAGGGCTGGAGAGATTGCTTAGTGGTTAAGGCACTTGTTTACAAAGCCTAAGGACCCAGGTTCGATTCCCTAGATAAGGTGGTGCATGCATCTGGAGTTTGTTTACAGTGGCTAGAGGCCCGAGCATGCCCATTCTCTCTCTCTCTCTACCACCTCCTTCAAATAAGTAAATAAATAAATAAAATATTTGAGAAACATTTTCCTAAGATATTTTTTCAGTTATATTTTCCTAATTTGCCCTCCAAAAATTTCAAATTCACTTTTGTATAAGGCACAGTGTACTGTATGACAAGATCTTCACCTTTTGAAGAGCAGAATAATATTACATTTTGTTTATATAACTGGTTATTCTTAAATTGTTTAACTGTTCAATGTTGATATTAAGATTTAACATGTACACTGTATTGGCTTGCATTGTTTTATTACTCTCTAGTGATTGCATCAACAGATTAAAGTGCAACTTTTTTTCTTCATTCTATGGTAAGAGTTGTGATCCTTCTATTATGTAGAAATATTCAATCAATTGGCTAGTCTGTCTGAACTATGTGTTATTTCATGCCTTATCTATTTTTGTATCAATATTACACGGCCGTAAGTGGTTTCCTATTAAGAATTTGTATTTGATGAGGTGATACTTGTTTTTCTTCTTCAAGATTTGTTTTTCTTCTTCAAGATTAATCTTAATGTTCATAGCCACATACCCATATATTAATGCTACTTTCACTTTTGGCTAGAGAACCTTCTCTTTCCAGATAGCAGTGACCTAGGGATGACTCAGGAACAACATGGTGCTGAGAAGAAGTGATAGAGGAGTACTCAGCACTGAAATATCTCTATCACACCTTCCAAGGCTAAGGGTCCATTGCAGAAGAGATAGGGGAAAGAATGTAAGAGCCAAAGAAAGGTAGGACTCCTTACAGCATGCTTCTCCAGACACAAAGTGGCCTGGATACCCATGACCTCACAGTCCCTAACACTACCTAGACAATACCACCATAATAGGAGGAAAAGATCATGACATCAAAACTAAAGAGAGACTGATTGAGAGGGGGAGGGGATATTATGGAGAGTGGAGTTTCAAAGGGGAAAGAGTGGGGGAGGGAGGGAGTTACAATAAGATATTGTTTACAATCATGGAAGTAGCAATAAAAATAAATAAGTAATAAAAAGACAACATGGATCTAGCACAAAGGCATATAGATTAATGGAACAGACAGAAGACCCCGATATCCATGTATAACCCGATACATATACAGCCATCTGATTTTTTTACAAACTCACTAAAATAAAAGAGCTGCTTTAACAAATAGGGCTGGAAAACTGGGTATCTCTATATAGAAAACTGAAACTAGGCCTTTATTTCTCTCCATGCACAAAGGTCAGCTTCAAATGGATCAAAGTCTTTAGCATGAGACTGAAAACTCTGAAACTGCTACAGAAAAAAACTAGGAGAAACACTTCAAGTTGTAGACATGAACAAGGGCTTTCTGAATAAGACTTTAGGAGTCTAGGAATAAGGCAAACCATCAACAAAAGGGACCTCACAAAACTAGCAAGCTTTTGTACAGAAAGGGAAATGAAGCTGACTAAAGAAGTAAGCTGCACAATGAGAGAAACTCTTTGCCAGTTACCAATCTGATAAAGATCAATATCTAGAACATACAAAGAACTCAAAATCTAAGCAACAGGGAAATCAAATAACCCAGCCAAAAACGGGCTATGGATTTGAACAGACAGTTCTCAAGAGAAGAAATATAAATGGCCAATAGATATTTTTTAAAGTGTTCAACATCTTTACCCATCAGGGAAATGCAAATTAAAACTATTTTGAAAGTCCATCTCCCTTTGGTCAGAATGACTATCATTAAGAAACAATGCTAGTGAAGATGTGGGAAATAGAACATAATTTCGGTGGGAGTTCACAATGGGTATATACATTATAGAAATCAGTACATGGAAGCCAGAACTCTACGTTTTACCATATAGATCTTCCTCATCCATGTTTATGGCTGCTCTATTCACAATAGAAATGGAATCAGTCTGGGTGCCCAACAATTAATGAATGGATAATGAAGATGTGGTACATATACAATACAGTTTTTCTCAGTCCTAAAGAAAACTGAAATTATAAAACATGAAGGAAAATGGATAGAGCTGGAAAATATTATACTAAGTGAGGTAACCTAGGCTCAGAAAGACAAATAGCACATGTTCTCTCTCATGTGCAGATCTTAGCTTTGAATTTTTTACACTTGTACAGGAGATGAAGTTAGAATCAGTGAAGGTCAGGAAGCTAGAAGGGGGCTATGAGAGGAGGGAGAGTTAGTAGGGCTGAAGGATAGGGCATAATATATACGAAAGGAGACAGGAAGAATGTTGAGGTGGAAAAGTTTAAGTGGAGATGGGGAAGAGAAAGGGTGGGCAGGAGGTTAAATCAAAACGAAAGATCTACTGAAACTTCTGTTTCTTGTTAGCTAATTAAAACATAATAAAAAGAGTTTAAGCAGAAGCACCCAGTGTGGGTGGATAATGCTGCTGCTCTGCTTTGGATTTCTTTAGGAAAATCTAAGTGCCAGAGGTGGGACTCCTCACAGTGCGGGGTGGGGAGGGTATCAGTTCTGAGACCCTTACTACAGTACAGGCCATTGACAATACTCTTGTTGCCCACCATAACTAGATGGTAAGACTCCTTTTTCTGAAGACACCACATATTTATTTTCATTGTAGGACAGTGAAAAACCAAGTTGAAACTGAGCTGGAAGCCTCCTTCTTGCTGCCTAATTGTCATTGTTCTGTAAAGTATATGCAGGTTGCTAAGGAAGAAAAGTCATCAAGTTTTTCTCAGCAGTGGAACCTGAATGATTCTCTCATATGGATCCTAGTTTGTTTTATTTTGTTTTTTGTTTTTTTTTTTTTCTTTTAGAGAGACAGAGAAAGACAAAGAGAAAATTGGCATGCCAGGGCCTCCACCATTGCATTCAAGCTCCAGACTCTTGCGCCACCTACTGGGCATGTGCAATCTTGCTTGCCTCACCTTTGAGCATCTAGCTTGGGTAGGATCTGGAGAGTAGAACATGAATCCTTAGGCTTCACAGGCAAGCACCTTAACTGCTAAGCCATCTCTCCAGCCCTGGAGCCTTAGCTTTTAATGCATACATGTAGGTGAGAATATGGAGATAGTTCATGAAACTAGAAAGGGCATCATGACAGGAGAACAAAGAGGGATTGAGGGCACCAGCACACATAAGACATGATTAAAAGGAGACTATGGGAAGACAGAAGTAAGGCAGAGGAATGAGGGAAGAAAAAGGTGAGAAGGATCAATAAAAACTAATTTTGTTTGAATATGCATAATGAAACCTAACATTTCTAAAATTTCTGTTTCTCTTTCATCTCTTGATTTTGCTTTTTTCTTTTCCCTTGGTGCTGGCCTGTAATTCCCTATAAAAAGATGTGGTCTACATCCACAATGAGCTGTTGATAAGAGAGACCTACTAGATCTCCCAAAACAAACAAGACAGGCTTCTGTCAGAGCACTTGAATACCAACCAGAGGTTAATGATAAGACCCTACTGCTGGTACTCCATCCACGTCGAAGACAAGATGGACATAGAACCTGAGGAAAGAATCAGCCCATCACACACCACCTGGGCACTAGATGAAGCCATAGAGTTAGTGGGGTAATAAGTAAGAGCTGCTTTCTTGGTGAACCTGGTACCTGCACAAGGGTGAAGGAGAAAGACACAGAGAATGCTCAACTCCTACCAAATCAGATATCCAGAGACACAGAGACTCCCAAGTCCTCCTGCCTATGAAATAGACCTAAAATGAACCCAACATGGCTCAGGGAAATTCATGTAAGAGGGAGAGGAAATATTGTTAGAGCCATAAGTTGGGTCATTATGCACAGGGACATTGCCTCTCCCACATAACGGAAGGCCACCCCCACAATGCAACAACCACAATCTTCAGGGGGGCAATGACAGGGAGAAAGCTAATGATGGTACTGTCCTGGCTGTATACACACTTTATACATAACTAATTTTAAAAAAGAAAGAAATAGTATCATTTATCTAGTAAGTTTTCATTTGTTCTTGTCCTTAAGCAAGGTGGTCTTCAGGGAATTGTCACCTTTTCTTTCAATTAAGATGAATGTAATTTCTTTCTCTCAGAATTAAAACAGTTGTTTGAAGCCCCACATGCATGTTGGCACATGCCTTTAATTCCAGCACTAGGGAGGCAGAGGTAGGAGAGTTTCTGTGAGTTCAAGGCCACCCTGAGACTACACAATGAATTCCAGGTCAGCCTGGGCTACAGCAAAACCTTATCTTGAAAAACCAAAAGAAAAAAAAAAAAAAAAAGGACTTTTAAAACATGGACTTGGTTCACAAAAAGAAAAGAAAAGAAAAGAAATACAAAAAAAAAAGAATATTAAGCTGACTAAAGAAGGCGATCTCTAAGTAGGTGAACACATAGAGTTAGGTTTCTATGATAGCTTATACAAATGGAAAATGAATTCCTTAACCTTATATATCACAATATTAGAATCACCTCCTCTGAGTTAAAAATAACAAATGAATGTAAATAAGGTTTATTTGCCATCTGATGTAGCCCATGAAAGACTGGTGTTCTAATTTTCATTGCTTTTTCTAAAAAAAAATATTTTTGAGAAGGAAAAAAAAAAGGCCTTACTCTTGAAGATATCAATTGCTGATTGCATGGACCATGGAGAGACCTGATTGAAATCCAGAGGAGAGCTAGTTCTCAGATAATTAGTCCATCTAGTGCTGGAAGGTGCTACATGAGCTACCAGGGGAAGTGGTCAACATCTGTCCAAGCAACTCAAAGTCTAAACGACTCAGAAGCAAACAACCTGACGTGATGCTCACACAAGTGCAACAGTGGCACACAGCCATGGTGGGCAACCAACTTCTTTGATTGGCTAACAGATCTGCTCAGTGGAAAGGAAACCATATCTGGAACTGGGAAACAAGTCAGAATCATATCCAGATAATGATTTTGCTTCCCATTGTCAAGATCCCACTAACCTTACACTATAAAAGGGTCTAAGCCCTTTTAATTCTCTATAAATTAATAATGTTTATCACATTTAACTGGCACTCACTTCACTCTCCATTGGATAATCTGCTTCTCTTTTACAGATGGGAACTGGACTTGACGAAACAAATGACCCAGCACACTCCAACCCAGCCCCAGCTGAAACCACAGAAGAACTGGGGAAGTGAGCAAGAATTCTGTGCTCTTGGTTAAGCACAAGGGTGATGGGAGAAAGATACTGAGGACACTTAACACCTACCAAACCAGACATCTAGATGCTCCTAAGTATCTATCACTAAAGTAGACTTAAAATGCTCCCAGCATGGCTCAGGGAATCTTGCAGAAGAGGAGGTAGAAAGATTGTTAGAGCCACAAGTTGGGACATTTTACACAGAGAATTGCCTCCACCACATAACTGACCGTGGCCCCATAATGCATGACCCACAATACCCATGGGGTTGACCTGCATCCCCAATGAGGAAAGCCTCTTCAGAAAAGGGGCAGGGAAGAGGGAAAGGATGGTGCCAGCATGTGATGTTTACATACAAAATCTGTCCATGTGTAATAATAAAATATAAAATACATATTAAAAATTAAAATGATAAAAAATAAAAATAGAGAAAAAAAGAAAAGTGTAAGAAACTCATCAAGGACCAGATTCTAGATCACTATGGAAGATGGAATCCTAATAAATGAAAACATGGTTAGGTTCAAGTTGAGGTCTAAATGAAGTATCTTTAATCACTGCACTCACACTACTATATGTAAACCGAGACAGAAAGTAAAAGATGTGTAAAACACTACAGATAATGAACTATTTTTGTGGGAATGGCATAGAAGGGATAAGCATATTGTTCAGTAGATAATCTAGGTGTTTGTAAGATTTATTCCAACTCTGAAACTCCTAAGTGCTGATATTTGTAAAGTCAAATTTCTGCTCTCTTTTCTCATATGATAAAAAAAAAAAAAAACATGAATTCAGGTGAACACCAAACATTGTCTTTTCTCTGTTTTATGGTTGGGGAACAAGATTAACATTTGGAAAAGAATAATGTAACTTTGTCACATTATAGTATGCAGCTCAAATTTTCTAGTTTGTAAACATCACCAATAATAAAGGAAGTAGGATTGATGGCTCAAAATCTTAAATCAAGCCAAGCTTTCAGTCACAGGGACCTCCTGTGATACCCTGCCCAACCTTTCCTTTGGAGACTCATCTCGAAGTATGTTTAACATTCATATTTCTTGTGGACACCTACCCATGGTAATTTATGCATCACCTAAAACATTTAAAGCTCCTTCTGACATGCTCCTCGCTCTAATCTGAGCCCTCGCTAGAATTGCTCTTACCATTCATATAGCTACCAATTGTCTCCTCATGGCAATCTAGGTTTTCTCTATCATGGACCTTAAATGCTTTCAGCCTCCACCAGTAATCCCATCTCAATACCACTCCCACAATTTTAGATATTTGTTACAGTAGAACCCTAGTTCTTGGTACCAAAGCCCCGACTGGTTTCTTGGGGATGTAATATAATAAGTGCCACAAACTGGATGAGTTCAAACAGCAGAAACTTCTCTCGGCTCTGAAGGCCGGCAATGTGAACCCGAGGAGTCAGCGAGGCAGCAGGCCCATTTTCCTTCTGCTCTCTGAAGGCGAATCTGTTCCATGCCTCTTGGATTACAAGAGCATCTGTTCCAAGGCATCCATTTCTTTGTGAGTTCAACATTCCCTTGTCTACACGTACAGCTTTTCTCCCTGAATGCCTTCACGGACCTTCTGATAAAGACACTAGTCACTGAAGTTAGCCCCCATCCAACGCCTGGTACTACCTCCTGATTTAAGTCTACCTGCAAAGGCCCCATTTCCAAATGAGGCCACACTCTGAGATTCTCAGACGACATATGTCTTGAAAGATGCTATCTAAGTACTGCACAGCTTCTTTGCTCTACTGGGGCCGCAATGCATTGCTTCATTTTGTGGTTTCAATGCCATACACTCACAAGGGTAGAATGAGCACACATATGCCATTTCTGTCAATGGGACCATGTTTACTGTCAATGTGTAAATGAATATATTGACTAGCACCCACTTTATTTAAGCAAAATTTAAGATTAAGCATTGAGCCACAAGCCTTCTGAAGTTTTCCAGAAAGTGTCACTCGTTTACAGTATTACTCATCACACTTGGTTGAATATCCCCAAGTAAGCTCGCTGCAGTATAGCCTCCATCTCGCCCACCGAAATTGAAGTTGCCAATTCCTGGGTGAAATTACACTCTCCAGCAGGAATCTCACTCGCCCCACCTTTTAGTAAGAGTAGATCTATATAGATAGAAGCATAACTGTATGACCTTAGCAAGCCACTTACTGCTCTGTACTTATGTTGTTAGCCATGAGGTTAGCAAGAGAACCTTCAGCACAGTGTTTCTACAGGCACTAACTTATTTTTATAAGGGAATTCAAATACTTTGATATAGAGAGAATGCTCTTCCATATTCATTAAGGCTATAGTATTTAGTGTTAATTAAAACCAGTGAAGTTTCTCTGCAAATGAACTGTTATACAACTATCAAGTTCCCAAAAAGTGGAGAGTAATTCTTATAATTTTCTTACAGATGTAGCAACTTAGAAGTGGTTTCATCAAGGTACTTGCTAAATTCAGCAACATGAAGGAAAAATTTCTGAGAAGCATTTTCCTGGCTGAGCTTAAAGGTCTGCTGCTCAAACACTTCTGTTTTGGAGATATGACACTTTATATTAGGAATGGAAAAAATTGCCTGGAAGTTATGGTGTTTTCTTAACATAACACTTGCTGTTTTATGTTATGTCTTACAGTTTACAGAATATTTACCTTAAATAGTAAATAGGGGTACAGAAAGCATGCCTGATAAGTATATGACTTGTGCATTTCATATAATCTGAGAAGATTCAACGGCCAATGAGTGTCCTTTTCTTGGCTCATGGTTTGCATGCGCACTTGAAGGGCTGTCAAAGTTGGCTTGACTTAAATGTCATTTTTTTAAATAACTGAGGACTTAAGTCAGGCTGTGGTTCTGTGAGTGTGTGAGTGTGTGTGCACACGTGCACACACATGCATGTATGCTTGTGTATTTGTGTATGTGCTAGGTATGAACTGAAGTGTGTGTGTTGAAGATAAAAGCATTTAGTAAATATTCCATATTGCTGAAAATGAAAACTAACCCAGACTTCAGATGAAAGTAATCACTTTTACTATCTACCTATAGTGCTGTTTCAACCGGGTTCAATCACAGTGACATTAATGAACTGAATACCTGCCAGGTAAGAGTGATGTTGATGTGAGAAACAGTGTGTGGATTTCAACCCAAGCTCTCTTGTATCCATCCCCACCCCCACCTCTTGTCCCTTGCTAGAGACTAAAATCTGTTATTACTCCTCCTGGGAGGTCCGTTTACATTGCATGAACATCTGGCTTAATTGGGTTAACAGCTGCTCCAGGTACTGTTGGACTATGTCCAGCCATCATGACAGTTCCCATTCACCTGGCAGTTGAACCTTCACAGTGAGAGCTGCAGAGCTCACATGAACTGAGAGATGCGCCTTTATTATTTGTTAATACATGCTCGTTTTCTCCCTGCCTACGCAAATTGTAATCAAGAGAGACCACACGGAAAAGCAAAGAACATTCCCTAATGCGAGTTGGTGAACTGCAAAGCCTACACTTAACCAAAACCTGTGAAAAGTAGGCCAGCAAGCATAATAAGAAACGGGCCAGAATGGTTGGAGAAAAGGCTGAGAAAACAATCCCACTTTCAAGACTTATGGCTTGAGTTTGCTTATATAAAATATTTAGGCAGTAAAAAGTGATTATGGTCATGGCTGCCTTCAGCCTCAGCCAACAAAGAAGGTGGTCTTCAGGTTCCCCACAGACACTGATGGTTTTCATCTACATTGTTGTTCACCCAGCAACCAAACACTTGGCTCGTGCATATGGGACAAATCAATTTGCTGCAAAGCCACTCGGTCTGCCTTTTATACCACCTGCACAAAATGCCTCTGCCATTGTTTTAATTAATCTGCCCATCGTTTTATTCCAAGAGCGCTCCACATAGAAATAGCGCAGAGAACAACAACCATTTTTAGCTGCCTCAACAAAGTCCCAACCCAAATTCATAAAAACAAAGTCAGTTCCAACAGGCCCTTCCAAAGGAGGGTGGTTAGCTTTCCCTGTTTACTTAGAGTAGGAAAGTGTTTTATTGAACAAATTGCTATTTGCCATCCTGGAGGTTCAAATTAATACAATATTTTATCCTAGCTGGGGATTTTCTTTTCCCAAAAAGCAACACCCTTGGGAAGCCAGGAGACAAAAAGACTCTTTTGAAACTGGACATCCTTCAGTTTGTGAGGAATATGATTTTTCATCATTATGGTACTTTTCTTTCCTTCATAATTCATTAACTCAGTTATTTCCCATACATATGTAAGCAGGATGTTTGCTATGCAGTCCCTCTGAGAATTTTCTGTTAAGCTATATTTTGGCCCACAAATTAGACAGAGCCACTTATTTTTCAACTGCTCATTTTTGTGACCTTGACTTCATCTTCAGATTTGAAGTGCCTCAAATTTCATTCAGGTTCTCCAGATGAACTTGGTGAATTTCATAATCTGAAGCATATAACATCAAAATCTAATCCCAAGTACAGCTAACCGAGTTTCTAGTTAAAAAAAAAAAAAAAGAAAAAGAAAAGAAAAGAAAAGAGTCAGTGATAAAAGCAAGAGTGGCGCCCCAGTACCATGCAGGCTCCACAGCCCACTCCATCCAGGGCAGCTTGTCAGTGTGCGGGAGCTTCAGTACCCAACACAGGAACATGTGCATTTGGGGGACTGACTCGCAACCCTCTCCTCCCTCCCACCACTCAAACTGCCTAGTCCTTAGCTACTTTGCTTGGCCAGGGCAGGAAAATCAGCACCAGTGTCCCCTTCATCAATCCGAAATGGTTGATCTTAGTGAAGCAGGTACTGGGAAACTGATGTGGCTTTCCTCATAGCAGCTGGAGTTGCAGGTTCTTATGACTTGGTAGCATCTTTATCTCATGCAATTACCATGAACTAGTGGGATTTCTCATGCAGAAGTGCAGCACAGCATGGACCCCTCTGAAATGCCTCCCTACACTTGGCAGTCTCTCTGGTTATAATGGCTGCCCTACTTTAAGTTTTCCTTTCAGGGCAGAGTTGGAAACTCTCAAAGCAACCAGAGGCTCAGTGGTCTCTTTTGGTCACAGGCATGTGGTGAGAATCACTGGGGACTGTCACTGAATGGCACCATGGAGGGGAAGGTCCATGACTATAGGTAGCTCCAACAGCAATCTCCCCAGTGCATGGACATGTGCCTGTGAAACACTGCTCCTGGGTTTCCATAGCTCACTATGGGAAAACAAGGTTAGGCCATTCCGGAAGCCAATAAAATCCAAAGACAAGCTATTTTGGTGGTTTATTTTGGAATAGAGTATATATAAATTGTCTCTCTTAAATACGCTTGCCTATACTAAGAAAATACTTTTCTGTTTACAAGTCATTTTACCTACAGCTATAGTGTTGCTCACAGAATACTGGGAGTTTAAAACAATAAACTTATCACAGGGAGAAAATGTGTGACACATCTTTCTTGTCCCTCGACCCACCCATGAAACAAATGAGTACATTTCATGTATCCTGTTTGCAAAGGGTATTAGCAGTGAGTTAATTCATCTGCTGTGGATCCGGCTCCTAAAAGCGAGCAAGCAAAAGAAAATGAACTATGTAGTTGTTGAGCAAGCAAAACCTTAAGTCGTGTGCTTCCCCACATTTCAGTGGGATGGCCATCCATCTGCCCTTCCTAATCAAGCATTACCAGAATAAGATACATCTTTTCTCGCTTTTCCAAATCTGTCCATAAATGCAGAAAAAGAGTTTAGAAACATAAACAAATAACTATGCCATAAATGTTTGTGATCTAATCACACACCACTGGTCTACCATAAACCATTTCTGACAAATGCAGTTCTGACACCCCCCCCATTAATTAACATGCTCAGCAAAGGTAAAGCTCTCCTGAGACAACAGCACTTTTGTTCCCTTGAGTCTCACAGTGTCTACTCACAAACCCTTAATAGGTGCTGTTTCCTCATTGATTAACTACAATAAAGTCAGGCTGTTCCATGGGTTCCAATAAAGAAGAGGGTTCAGTATCCTGCACCTGTACAAGGCTTAGGAGTCCATAGAATATGCCTCTCAAACATCCCTAGCTCCTGAGTTTTCTGGGCCTCCTGAATGGCAGCCAGCTCTTTTTACATGAAAAGACATTTCTTCAAACTTTCCCAGTGTCACTTGTTATCTAAAGCCATTCCTGCTACATTAGAGAGCTACATTTTAAATTTTAATTATTCGGTTTTTTTTTAAAGATGGACAGATCTAAGAAATTAGTATTAAAGCATGTAATTGAAGTCTGAAGGCTCTAGCTGAACCAGCAGCAACCAGCTACTTGATTTCTTTTCGACCAAACATCCAGATGTTTGGAAATCCTTATTTTTGACTGAGTTTTTATTCTTATCCAGTTCTTTTAGCACTATTTTAGGTGTGAGTTAAGTGCCTGTATTGGTATACAAAGACCCATCTTAAAGGAAAAAGTGATTTAATATCTCTATAGTGGGCAAGCTGACAGAGATTGGCACCTTAGCACCAAAGCAAACTTTCTTCACCTCACCTGCAACCTAGCATCTGACATTTAAACAACAGGGACACCTGTGAAAATGCTGTGTTCAACCTCCTGCTAATTGCTTATAGCTAATGTAAGGATTACCAGCTAATACAAAACAACTGAACTGGGAAGTTGGGCCAGGGACAAAGCTGTGATGTCTCTTAGCAGGCTGCTTCCTTCAGCAGCAAGAGCCATAGGGTTGGGGGCCCCTTGGTGCATTGTCAGCTACCCAGCTTGGTGCCAGGCAGGTCTCCAATCCCACTGCCTGTGGAACCACTGCCCGTTTAGAGGAGTCACCCATGTGGGTCTCCATTCCTACTGGCTGAGTGCCATTATCTGTGTACAAGATTCAGAGTTTATTTTACCCAAGGAGTCCTCCTACCTCAGGTGCCAGCTTATAGGAGGATGACGCTAGGCAACACCCAAGGGCCACTAAATAGAGAGCCAAGCTACCTGTGCCCTGCAGCTCCTCAGGTATTTTTAGGCTGTTCAGTTTATTTCAGGAAGCTTCTGTGTGGAGTAGCTAATCACTCCTTGCAAGGTGCCCTAACCATTGTAGGAGAAACTGCAGCCCCTAAAACACAGCTGAGAGACTACAGAGGGACTTTTCTTGTCCTTTACTTTTTCTTCCAAAGGAGTTCACGGAACAGAGGAACTGGATGATCCTACTGCAAGTGCGGCTTGGAGCTGCTTTGGCCAGTTTCTCCAGTGGGGCTAATGATGCTGTGATGACATAGGAGAGGGTTACAGACACAGGCGAATATTTTGCAATTAAAAAAAAAATCTGCAGCCAGTGTTTATGCCCAGTCTTTTCCCAAGTGCCCTCTTTTTCTGTGTGGATGTTGCACAGTACTCCTGGTGGGTATGAAGAGACACTGAAGCCTTTTTTCCATGAGCCCATAATCCTGGAGGTGAATGCAGGCAAAATGCTATTCTAATGCATATAAAGTAAGCACTGAGTTTTCAAGTGCTTGAAATGATTTTTGCCAAAATTAGCAGTTAGTACCATTCCTGTTTTTGAAAGGTTAAGTGTTAATCGGACTTTTTGCTCATTTTTCACGGTACACTGAGGCCATTGTAGCAGGAACTCTAGATGCTTTCAGTACCCAAACATCATCATAAAAATTGCATTCAATGTTTACCAACTGCATGATGTGGGGAAAAAAATCATTTCCCTTTGCTGAATTTCTTTAGGCTTTCTAAAGCAAGGCTGCAATGAATTGCACAGAGATGAGTGGTTAGAGGGGCAGTTGGGTGCATAAACTTGTGAGTCTGGTGAACCCTGCATAGTGTACAATACTACAGAGACTGGCTGTCTTGCTCCTGAAGGTGGAGCAAGTGTGTGCCAAGTTGTGCTGCAAATTCTTACAGTGAGTGGGACAGTCGGAAAAGGCAAAGACTGTGTCTTTTTAATTGCTCTATACACTTCACGTGACCCAGGCAAGTGGTCAGCTTTTGAAAACAATATTTGTGTTAGGAAGAACAAAAACTTAGACTTCAATAGCCTAAAATTTTACCCCATTTCACAAGTAATAGGCATTAATCACACCTTCAATTTTGTGAATAGTGAGGTGAAAGAAATGCTATTCTGTTGGTAATATGTGGCCCCTGGTGTGTCTGGAATGAGACCTTTTGTCCACAATGTTCTCTCTTTCAATCTCTCTCTCTCTCCATAAGTATGGTGTGATCTCTCCCCACTCCTCCTCTGCTTCCCTCCACTTCTCTTCTCTCCCATTCCCTCTAAGTTTTGGCGATAAAGACTTTCACATTTTAGTTCATTTTACCTTTATCCAAGGAACAGCACTATGGTAGCCACGTCCAGCTTTAGGTTCAACCCACTGAAGTGCCAAGGCTCCCTCCTCAAATCCTCCCTGTCCAGGATGATATACATACCCTAACACACATGCATATTCATCAGCTCTCCCTCCACCCACTCAGCTGATTTACTCCTCGCATCTTGCATTTCCTTATTAGATTTATGTGTGCTAATTCATTTTCCTTATCAGTTCCCTGATTCTCATTTTGCAAATACAATGTAACATATATGTTTTTATTAATTTGGCACCTGGGACTATATAAATGCCATGAGGTATTATATCTCTAATTAAATAAAATTAAAATGTCAGACTTGTTAGCTCTTCCTAGTGCCTTCTTCTTTATCACTATTGCTATTTTGCAGTGACTTTGTTTATGTCCTTGAATTGTAAGCCTCTGTTTTCTTGATCAGTAAAATGGGGCTTTTACCAGTAGCTTCTTCATGTTATAAAGATATTATAAATATCCATGAAGAAAAGTCAATTTCTTTTGATTTCTATGGCTAAAGAAGTGCTTCTCCAGGAAGGCCACAGGGTCCCCTGAATCACAGGAATGTTTGCATGTATTGCTGATGTTTGCTGGGCTAGAGCCTTCCACAATAGCTAGCCAAGCTATGTCTATGTCTGTGTTTGTAGATGACATCTATGAGGACAATTGACTCAGTAGAATTTAAGGGTGATTAGTTGGCCATGAATGAGAATAACATCTGCAATGACTCCATGGAGGATACAGTTACCAGGCGATCAATCCTTTTCCTTCAGGAGGTAAACTGAATAACAACAGCTGGTTTGAGAAGTTCTGACCCCGCGCTCAGATTTCATCAGTGATCAGGAGCAAAAATAAGTGGTTGCCCACTGCTGAAATTCCTTCCCTGGTCTTGATGTTGCAAAAAAACACTGGCTTATAAGAAGATTATCTTTTGACCAGGCACACCCTGGGAATTTTAAGGAATGTTTCAAACTATTGCAATCAAGGTGCAGAGTTAGTGTCACACGGCTATGAAAGAAGAGAGACATTAATTCAAACGTAAACCAGGTTGGTGGATGCTAAGAACACATTCCCAAGGTGGCCACTGCCAGGAAATACTGTCTTGTAAAGCAGGACAGATAGGAAGCCTTGCTGCCAAGCTTAAAAAGAGTTAATTCCCTGAAGTATTTTCTTCTTTCTCACACTTCAATGTATAATGTGAAAGAAAGATACATAAATGCTGTCAGGAGTAAACTGACAAGAGGTGGGGGAGAGGGCGGCTAACAAGACCAAGTTTCAGACATATCAACAAACATCAGCAAGGCCAGAAATGCACAGAGCTGAGCAAAGACCAGCAGAGGCCATGGGTGGCATCACTAAGAAGAGATGGGAGCATTTGAAGGAAGAAAATGAGACAGTAAGGAAACTCTTTGAATTTTTTAATAATTCTGAATTATTTTCAATATAGCCAGTTAAGTAAGAAATCAGAATTGCTATTAGAAGATATAATACACATTCACCAATGAGATAGTATAGGACCCCATAATTGGGGCTCAAGCATTCTGACACTAGGCACATTGATGTTTGCTTAGTTCAAACCAGTGTTGTGTAGAAATATCTGCAAAACTGCTCATCTCAACATTGAATTATAATTTAGGTGATGCAACAGCACCAACATGTTTTCAAAAGTTCCAGAAAAATCAGAAACATAATGTAACAAAAAATAACAAAATAATAGGAGTCATTAGTTTGCAGATTAATTTATTTTATACAGCACTCCTTTTAGAAAATGACTTGGACAACTTTAATATTGAAAATTATTTTTAAAAATGTTTATAACTGGTAAAATTAGGCAGGTATAGTCTAAGCATGAAGTAGATTTTTTTGGTATCTAATAATATACAAATGTGGCTAGTGATAAAAGATAACTTTGTTTTGTGATATATGAACAAGTTTATATCTCAAATATTTCTTGCAGGTTTTATAATGAAAATATTGTCTATCTTGAAGAACAGATTAGTTGGCAGATATCTGATATGTTCAGCAGCAAAAAGAACCCTGGTTTTCTGACAGACATGGCTTTTCTGTGTAAAATTAGTCATAACTTGTTCTTATGAAAACATACAAGAAAGAGAGAAGACACATTGTCCCATCATATTGCGTGAGAGTGAGTTTGGTATTTAAAGATTAATTACCTCATTGCTTTATATATATATATATATATATATATATATATATATATATATATATATACACACACATACATACATACACACACACACATATATATATACACACACATACATATATATATATATATATATATATATATATATATATATATATATGTATGTATGTATGTATCTGAACTGCTTGGTTTAAATTACTAATTGGAGGAATTCCACCACTGGCAGGAGCTACTTTTCTCCTCAAGAATGCTTGTTTCTAACTCTGCTGGGAGACACTGGCCTCACTGTTTCCATCTCGCCTGGCACAGCTGTGGCTTCAGAGTCTCTTCCTTAGTAAAAGTCCATCTAGCAGAGCATTCTCTATGCTTGAGACATGCTACCTCCTGTATAGGGACACCAGAGGACTGTGTGCTGAGAAACACGGCAACATGCCTGGGATGTATTTCAAAATAAGGAAAACTTCCTTATACCTGCCATAGTTTCTCTTTTTTAAAAAAATTATTGACAACATCTATACTTACAGACAAAAAAACATAATAATTCCCTCCCCTCCCCCACTTTCCCCTTCACAACTCCACTCTCCATCATATCTCCTCCCTCTCTCCATCAGTCTCTTTTATTTGGATGTCATCGTCTTTTTCTCCCATAGTTTCTCTTAAAGCTAACTACATTAAAAATACAATAGAAAATTCTTCTTAGCCAGGTGTGGTGGCACACGCCTTTAACCCCAGCACTCGGGAGGCAGAGGTAGAAGGATTGCCGTGAGTTTGAGGCCATCCTGAGACTACATAGTGAATTCCAGGTCAGCCTGGGCTATCTCAAAAAAAAAAAAAAAAATCTTGTTTCCTTGTCAGGTTACTTTAAATGCACCTAGTCGTTTTTTTTCCCCCCTCTTTCTCTCACATTACTTAAGCTTACATTAAATTGAGTGGACTTGTCTTCTGTTTATGAGTTCATTTCTGCTTTCATAGTTGAGAAACATAAGCCCAGGGAAGATATTTCAGCCAGGCCTGTGGGCTCTGCTGAAAGAGGGCTGTGCTGAAAAATAAAAACAGAATACAAATTCTGTTTGCTCTGTCAGGTTCTAACAGTGAGTATTGTCCATGACCGTAAAAATCATTTGCCTGTTAGCCTTGGACCCAGGGACTGACTCAAGCAGACCATGAAGCCAGGCAGGGGGGCTTTGTGAGAAAATCACAGAGGTGCTTTAGAGACCCAGGTACCAGGCTCCACACCGAAGAGAGGGGCTGAAGGTGACTGTCACACACATAGACATGTTCATTTTCCCCCTCAGAGAATTTTAAAAGAAGTATGTAAATTACACTTTGAGGAGAGTTGGTTGTGAACAATCATAAAGTTCCCCCATATTCCTTGAAGAGAATCAGAGATAGGAAAAATAATGGGAGTTGGAGAATGGGACTGTCCTTAGATAGATACTCAAGGAAAATCAGGCCACAAGGGAGCATTCCACTAGATGGCAGGAATTTCCTTTCAATCACTTCCCGGTCACACCTCGGGTCTTCCTCCTGGCATTCACGAAGTATTTCCTGGGATTCCAGTCACTGGAGGGGTGAGGAGCAAGTCAGCTTCCCAGGATGGGACGCGGCTGCGCTGTGACATTAGCCTCGGTTGGTCTCCTTGCAGCCTCTCAACCCTCTTCAACAGTTCTGACTTCACTCTGTTCTGAGGGGACACAGCAAGGACATGGAAAGGACCCCGCACTCTCCACCATGTTAAGATTCTTCCCGGGCAGTGCCAGCCTCCACTCTCCCAGCATCACAGGCTCCTGTGCCCATGCTCCTGTGCCAGGCGGTACCACCCAGCTGTGATGAGTGCTGTCCTCACAGGCTCCACTGCTCAACTAACACCCTCCATTTCTGAATGCAAATGGTCTGAAAATGGAGTTTTTATCTATGCCCCCATAACACGTCCAACTGTGAAATACAGGCCACATTAGTGCTCTCCATCTAAAGGTTATAGGGAGTTAGGTACTTTCTGTTGCTGGGACAAAATACCCAACCAAAACTGGCACGTGGAAGCAAAAGGGTTTAATTCAGATCGCAGTTTCAAGGCCTGAGTGGAAAGGTCCACTTAGAGCTCACCAGAGTCTGGAGGTAGAGAAGGAACTGGGCTCGGAGCCTGGCTGTCACACCTCAAGGTCTGCTCTCAGCGACACACTTCCTCCAGCAAGGCCCCACCTCCTAAGGGTTCCACAGACTTCTTAAACAGCGCCACCATCTTGGAATGAAAAGTTCAAACATGAGCCTGAGCTAGAGGGGCCATTACACATGAAAACCAGCACAGGGTATTCTAGTCGTTCCAAGGAAACGTCTGATTCCGCATGACAGCGAAAGCTGACGTAAAAGTAAATTCAACCTTTGACTCTCACAAAGCTTTTTGCTCCAAATCTTTTAAGGCTTGGATTTTCAAAACTTTAGCTTCTTGAGATAATTATAGTCACCAGCAGCTTTAAGAACAAATATAGAGATGTCCCTGGTATTTTTACCCAGCTTCTCCCTACAATAACCTCTACCAAAACTACATTCCATCCTCAAAGCTAGCAAACTCTCTCTTCTCTAGTGAAAATGTAGGACAATCTAGGATTACAGGAATCCACCACTGATGTGTCCCATACCACACCTCCTTAACCTCTGGAAACCACTGGCATGGTACACCTTTCTACATTTTTCTTTCCTTTGAGGTAAGGTTGGAATTCACTATGTAGTCTCAGGCTGGGCTCGAACTCTCAGCGATCCTCCTACCACTACCTCGAGAGTGCTGAGATTAAAATTGTGCACCACCACCATCCGACTTTCTACAGTTTTTTTTTTTTGTCATTTTAAAAATGTTATATAAATGAGCTGGGCGTGGTGGTGCATGCTTTTAATCCCAGCACTCAGGAGGCAGAGGTAGGAGGATCGCCGGGAGTTCAAGACGACCCTGAGACTACATAGTGAATTCCAAGTCAGCCTGGACAAGAGTGAGACACTACCTCAAAAAAACAAACAAACAAAGTTAAATAAGTGAACATCTCTGTCCACTCATGCAGCCTGAGTTGATTGAGCTCATCCTTTTGGTGCTGAGAGCCCTCCATGGTACCTGTGCACCATAGTTTGTTCAGTGACATAGCCACTGAAGGACATGGGGGATAGTTTTGCATTTAGGCTCCTATGAATGAAACTGCTGTAAATATTGGTGTGCAGGATTGCATATAATCATAAATCCTCATTCTTGTGCCGTCACTGCTCAGAACTGCAGTTGTGTTGAGTGGTCTTTGCATGTTTGCTTTCTGAAGAAACTGAACAACTCTTTTCCAGAGTGGCCGTGCACTCTGCCTTCCCACCCGCCATGTCTGAGAGACTCAGGTTCTCCTCATTTTTGCCAGCACTTAGTGATGTGATAACTTTATTTCTTCCATTTTGATAGTTATACACTGATTGTTTTTATTATGATTTTTAATTGCTATTTCCCTCTTTTCTAATGATGTTGAACATCTTCTCATTCTTTTTTATTTGCTATCTGTAGATCTTTTTGTGAAGTGTATGAACATTTTATGCTTTAATTGAATTGTTGGGTTGTTTTTGCTGTCGAATTTTGAGATCTATATATATGGTATCGACACTAGTCCTTTATCAAATATATCTGTGCTTTGTTTTCCCCCTCCATATCCATAATTGTGTCTCCATTCTTACAAGATAGGAGGATAAAGCCTGACTTTAAGGAGCAGGAAACTCGTTTAGCATTCTTCCTTCAGACCTGCTTTCAAAAGAATCAGTGCAGAGCACCTATCCATCCTCAGTGGTGATACTTTAACAATGCATGCAGCTGAGGCAGTTGTGGTCTCGGGAGCCTGAAACTGGACATTTGCTCATGTTTCCTCCATGACAAACTTTATACGTTTATATATTTCTGTCCTGTGTTTTTTCCTCTAACAAATGCACTAGTTCCTCCCACAGAAGAGTTTCAAAGGCAAACAACAAAACACCACATGATCAGGCTTATCGCAACAACATCCCCACTTTCGGTGCCAGGTTTCTGTAGCAGCTACTTCCTTCATGTTAGGATAAAACACCTGGCCAGAAGCAGCTTATGGAAGGGAAGGGTTTATATCACCTTACAGTTGGACAGCATGGCAGGCAGATAGCTGTGTATCACGTCCTCATAGCAGCAGGAAGGAAGTGGCCCGAGGACTGGGCTTTCAGCTGGGCTCTAGTATCCCAAAGCCCACTTCCTGTGACACACCCCCTCTAGCAGGTCTCCACCTCCCAAAGTCCCAACAATCACAAAATGCCCAGCAGCAGGGGACCGTGTGTTCAAAACACATGAGCCTGTTGGGAACATTTCACATCCAAACACCATGCCTTATAAGAAAACATGCCATCTGTGATGGCTTGAATCAGATGTCTCCCATAATCTCATATGTCTTTTGAATGCTTGGCCCCAAGCTGGTTGCAATTTAGGAGGTGAGGCCTTGCTGGAGGTGATGTGTGTTACTAGGGGTGGCTAAGGGGTGTTTTAGCCAGCGCCCCCTTGCCAAAGCTCAGCACGTTTACTGCTGAGCACCCCAAAGTCAGTTATTCTCAGCACTCTGGTGAGTTTTAAGTCTTCCAAATAGACACAATCAATTACAAAGCCCAGAGCAATTACTAATCTGCAGACATAAGTAAAATATAAATATTTACAGGGCAATTGATAGGCATAATAGATCTATTTAGCAAGTAGAAGATTTTCCCCATAGGCCCTATGACAGCGATAGGCTTTTTTTTTTTTTTTTTTTTTTTTTTTTTTGCCATTTTATCCATTTCTTACATGCAACATTAAGGCACAAGTTTAAGCAGAAAAGAATAAGAAAGTTTTTGGCAGAATAACAGTGTCTATGTTCACTGAGGGTGGAGACCCAAGTGTTCTTTTACTCCCCCCCTGCCCACACACCCACCTGGCAGTACACCCCTGTGTACCACCCCTCAAATCAGTCAATGTCAAGAAGATGCCAAAGGTTACACACAGATACCAGAGCATGTTGGGACGCGCGGCACCTGTACCCAACACCCACAGGCTTTTGACTAAGTTTTCAGTAACAGGTATGAATTCCCTCCCATGACGGAGGCATCAAATCCAATCAGGGAACAATTTATTGTCCCTATAATAGTCATGCCACTATTATACCAGTGGGGACATATTCCCTGGCTGGTCAATTATGTTGCTATCAGTTTGTTTTTTTCTTTTATGCGACAAGGCCGCGTGTGTCTGTAGGCCAGCTTCAGAATCACTGTCGAGAAATCCTCAGTCTTATTATAAAATTATGCTCATGCTTGTATCCCAGCTCTGTTTTCTGTTCTTTTTGCTTTCACGTGGTGAATCCTTATTTTGGGTCAGTTTCACTATAGTTCTTCTCTGTCACCTTGAGCTTCTTGTCTTGTTATACCTGCCTTCCAGAGGTGGAATTACAGACCTGAGCCACCATGCCCAGTGCAGCACAGTAGGTGGGCACTATACCAACAGAGCTACATTCCCACATTGGAGCTTTAAGTGGAGACGGATGATCAGAGAAACTGTGACCATCCTCCCATTGTTTTTCAGGTCACTGTATACTGCTGTCATAGTGGTGAGCATGTCAGGACTGTGAATAGGCTTTAGTGTTTGCCTGTAAGCATTTATTCCTCCACTCTCTTGTGGAGATCCTTTCTCCATTGATGATCCTATTACCCAACTGTCTAAACACCTCCTTCGCCCCATTCCTGTAACTGGCCTATCCACTGGTTACTTTCTTCACTCATCAACAATGTGGCTGCCTCACTCATGGTGTTCCCCTCCACTCACTACTTTCATGTTGTGTGTGGCCCACATACTCCAATCCCAGCACTTGGGAGGTTGGGGCAGGAGAATGGTGAGTGTGAAGACAGTCTGGTCTATAGGATGAGACCCTGTATCAAAAAAAAGAAAGAAAGAAAGAAAGAAAGAAAGAAAGAAAGAAAGAAAGAAAGAAAGAAAGAAAGAAAGAGAGAGAGAAAGAAAAGAAAGAGAGAAAAAGAAAAAAAAAAAAAACAAAAAAGCATTGCCAGAGTTTCATGAGCACCTTGGTCCGGAACTCACTGTCATCATAGAATCCACGGTCCTGGTGGAGTTACAGCCACTATACACAACTGCCCCCAGTCATCTCCATCACCACACCGCAGCCACATTCAACTTTCCCACCAACTCTCCTTTAGTCACTTTGCGTCTTCACTCTGGTTCTTTGATCATGTGGAACTGTCCCAAGTCTTAGCAGCTGTACACACCTGCCTTTCTCCTGTGTTTCTACCATGTCTACCTCTTTCCCCATTCAGAGAAATCCTCAGTCTTATTATAAAATCATGCTCATGCTTGTATCCCAGCTCCTTTTTCCGTTCTTTCTGCTTTCACGTGGTGAATCCTTATTTTGGTCAGTTTCACTATAGTTGTTCTCTGTACACATCTGGTCCTGGAGACATCTCTCACACCTGGAGCACGATGTCTCACAGACCTGCCAGGCCCCCAGCTGTGTGGAACTCCCACTTTTAACTTCCTGGGTGGTATACTTCAGGAGGAGCTCATTCCCTTGGATGCCTCTGACCCTACCACTTCCCTCACTATTTGCCAAAAACAGAACTCTCCCGAAGAAAGTCCTGAGAGCTTCCTAACACTATGCCTGAGCTCATGCTTCACTTCCTTCAACATGAAGATCAGCCCTCATTTTCTAAGGCCCACTCTTCCATCCTATTCTGCATCAGACATCCTCTGCCTCTCAGGATGCCATTCCACTAACTGCAGTTCTTGTGGGTTTGGGCTTCTCCTGGTCCACTTACTGTGACCTGCTTTGCATGTGTACTTTCTATTTCTGGCATCTTGAAAAACATAATAAACCTTTCTTTGACTAAAGAGACCCCTGCGTTGCTCCCTCTCTGACCTTTCCCTCACAGCCAAACCAATCTGCGTGCATTCAGTTGCCGAACCACATCCTCTGTCTTCTTGTACTCAGCTCTCAGCTTTTTGTTTTGCTTCTGTTTCCTGAGAGAGCGGCCCTTGGTTACTGCATATGTTTACCCTGGCTGGGCTACTAGGACCACTTCCTTCATTGTCCAGCTGGCCCTCTCTGCCAGCCACCAGCACTGCTCCTTCTTTACAGACTTACCTCTTGGCTCCTGTGGTGCCTCACTCTCTTCCTGGCCTTCCCCGGCAGTGATAGCAATGGCTACTATCACCACGCAGGCTCTCGTCCTCTGTCCATCCTTATAGTCATGTTGATACTTCCTATGTTTTCTTTCTTATCTTTTGCTGCCCTCCCTCCTTTATGACAGGGCAATATTTGCACCACAATTCATCTGCTTTCCAAAATATAAGTAAAGTGCCCTCGTCTCTCAGTCTCCTGCCCCCAGGACCGGCTTGATGAGCCCATGACTTGTGCCGTCTCCGGGAACCTGACTGGAAGGTCCTCAGGTGTGTTTTAATGCTCTGCCATTGCCAGTTTGAAATTTTAAAGAATTTAATAAAAGGCCCCTCACATTTTTACTTTTTTCTCTGAGCCCTGACAATTGTGTAACCAAGCTTGCATACACACTCTGTGCACTGGGAATTTGGCTGATTTTGCTTCTTACCTGTGTCTTTGAGTCCTTCCTTGCCCCACCCCCACCCCGCTGTCCATCTCCATCCTGTGCCCGGGGTTTTCCAGCGTCTCATCATATTCCCTTCCAGTGAGGTTCTGAGAAATAAAGCAGGGACAGGAAATATGGAACACATGGAGAGGAAGACTACACAGTCCCTTCTCCCTTTCCCGCTCGGCCAGGTACCTGGCAGTCAGTTATCAAGGGTCACTCGGTGTCACACATCACGTCTGCTACAGAACATCACAGCATGTGAGCACACTGAAATCTATCTTCTTAATGACTGGTCCTCAGGGGCTGCCCAATATTTCCTAGTGTGGATAATGGCACAGTGCTCTCTTATACTGTTTCTGTGTTTCTTCAAGTGCGATTGCTCAGGAAATGGACCTGAGCAGTTTCAACATTATTTCAGAATGAAATTGTTTTCACAGTACTTGGACCAACTTCTCATCGCAATAGCAATTATCGAAGAGTGTGGGTTACTTCTTTACCCAACAGGGTATTGTCACGGCCAGCCTGGTGGACTTGCCTGTCTTCCATTTTGCTTTATTGTTTTTTTCTCTAATTGCCCCTTAGGATGATCAACCTTCACATAGTCATGACAATATTTGAGGTTCTTTTTCTACTGTTTTCTACTTATGCATCCATATTGGCTCTACATATTCTTTTGCACTGTTGGAAGCTTGTTCTTCAGTGTGCTAACATCTACAGGTGGTGATATTTACTCATGCTTCCTAGGGCAGAGTGGCTGGATACTTAGGGTGCTGTCCTTGAAAGAAATTAACTAGAGTGACTGTGAGACACCAGAAAGTTTCCATGTGAGAAGCTTGTACTAAAGGAGCAAGACTGATCTCTCTCCTTTCTGGTTTCCTGCCTCATCAAAAGCTCTGTCCCTTACCCAGGAGCTGTGGCCACTATAATGCCATTAGCCATAGGGTCATCACCGGAACAGAAGCAGGCACCATGCTGATGAACTCCAAAACTATGAGTGCATAATCTCCCCCCCCCCGTTTTTGTACAAATTACCCAGACACAGTTGTTACAGTACTAAAAAACACACTTACGCAAGTCTCATACTTCATTATGTCTCTCTTTCTTTTATAGATATGAAATCTAAAATAAAAAATAAATTCAGGACCAAGAATACTTCTAGTCTCAAGAATTTTAGATTAGGATACTTAGCCTCTAGTCTAATTCTATGTGGCCAGTACTTTATTTAAGTTGTTTTTCATTATGTTTTATTTATAGTGCCTTCAGTGGTACACAATTTTCAAAACTTATTCTTATAAAATTGTTATATTATTCTTTTTGCTATTTTATTTTATATCTGATTAAAACGAAATAAATGCTAATGAAAAAAACAGCATTCCCTAACTCAAGGTCATAGATACCTCCTACATTTTCATTTCATATTTGAACTTTAATCACACAAAATTAAGTTTGTAAGGTCTTAAAATAAGACATTATTTTCTGAATATCACTTTATTCCTCTACCAATTAATAATTATACTGATTCCATTTATCATGCCCACCGATTTACATCAATTTACATCTGATCATATACTTATAAATTGTCTATCCCTGAAAATACCACTTTAATTAAACCTTATGTCTTTGGCTTCAAATAGGCCGAAAGCACCTATTAGAGAAAAGACAGCATTCTCAAGAAAGTGACTCTTAACATTTTGGGTCTCCAGACCCAAATGACAGCATTTTTCTCAAATGTTGCTGAGAAAAGTGGACAATTGCAGGCACAAAAAAAAAAATAAATAAACTCCAAATGGACAACAGACCACAATATAAGACCTGAAACTCTGAAGCAACTAGAGTAAAAGTAGGGAGAACTTCAAGGTATAGATGTAGGGAAGGACTTTATCAATAGGGCCGTGGAAGCCCAGGAAATAAAGCCAACAATCAACATATGGGGCCTCAAGAAATGAAAAAGTTATTGTACAGCCAAGGAGGTTATCAACCAAGTCAAGCGATAACCTGAAGAAAGGGTGGAAATTGCCACCAGCTGTTTATCTGTCAGAAGAATAGTGTCTAGAATATATAAAGAACTCAAAAAAATAAGCAGTAAAAAATCCAAACAGGGCTGGAAAGATGGTTCAGCAGTTAAGGTGCTTGATTGCAAATCCTGATGGTCTGGATCTGATTCCCCAGAACCCACATAAAGCCAGATAGACAAAGTGACACGTGTTTGGAGTTAGTTTGCAAAGAGACCTTATCATACCCATTTATTCTCTCTCTCTCCTTGCAAATAAAAAAAAAAGCCAAGCAAAAAATAGTTCATAGAACTAATCAGAGTCTCAAAAGAAGATATACAAATGGTCAAAAAATATTTTAAAATGCTATTAAGTCCAGTCAGGTGTCTCTTCTTCTTCTCTTTCTGTTTTCATCATCCACCTTCATATTCTATTGTGTATTTATATTTTCCCATGTGAAATAAAGTTTCATTTTAAATGCCAATTAATAATTTGATTGCAATTTTATAAATCTGTACATTTATCTGAGCACGATTAGTTTCTTTTCCATTTTATTCTGTCTATTTAGCAAAATGAGATATACCTAAATTTATTCTGGACTTGTATGTAACTTTTTGTTTTTGTTTTCTATAAGGGTCTGGAATGACTTTTGTCAAATGTATTTCTAAGCAACAATACTTTTTGTGATGTGAAGATCAAGGATTCCATTTTAATATTTTTGTTGGTGTTATAAAACCTTCTATATTCTAACTGCCAAAGTTGTATATATTTTTTATACTCAAGTGTTTTAATGTTGGTTAGAATCTCTAGTAAAGTATTGAATAGTAGGGATGATTTCTAATAACTTAAATGAAAATGAATCTAAAAGTTTATCTAGAAAATGCTATGTTACATGTGTACATATAATTTTATTATTGCTATTATTATTTTGGTTTTTTGAGATACAGTTTCATGCATCGTAGGTTGCTCTCTTTGTGTAGCTAAGCATGACCTTGAACTTCTGATCCCCCTTTTTCATTCTCTGAATCATAGATTACAGGCAAGTGTCTCACCATGATTGATTTTTCTGTGGTGCTGGATGTTGAACTCAGAACCTTATGCATGCTGGACAGGATCTCTACCAACTTAACCGTGTCTTTAGCCCTAATATATATTATTTAAAAGTTAAAACCTATTGACAATTCATATTGACAATATGAATGTAAATTACATTTTAAATGCTTTCTTTGCATTACTGTGACGAACATACTGTTTCTTTCCTTAGCCCCATATACAGGACCAATCTCAGTGTGTTTTCTTTGTTATACCATATTACATTCCTGTTACAAATTCCATTTATTGCTTCTTTAAAATACTGCTGCATTTGCTATTCCTTTTGGTGATATTTTAAGAAATATATTCATAAGCAAAATTGTTCTCTTTTTTATTTTCCTTATCTAAAGTTGTTGTTGAGGTTACATTTGCCTCATAATAGGTTGCATAACTTCTTTGCTGTTCTCTGAATCATTTGCCATGGTACTATGGTAGGGGTCACCTCTAAAATTCTCTAGGCTTGTCATTCAAATGAACGATCTAGGAAATATTAGAAAATAAATGTATTTCCTTCAAAACTTATTGGCTTGTATGCTTTCTTTTTTTTTTTTTTTTTGTCTTGAGTCAAATCTGGTAAGAAGTTTTTAGATCTCTGAATAGCTTGTCAATATCTTCAGATTTTTGGTACAGCGTTCCATACATTTACCTTGTTCGAAACAACTCTCAGTTATTTTTATTTTGCAGTTCTTGGTATCATTTATACATTTAGTGTTTCTAATTTTCTAGCTCACTATTTTCAGATGATAGTCTGTTTATTAATCCTCTATGATAAAATTTGAACATATGAATTAACTATGTATATTTCTAACAAAACACAACAGTGTTCAGTATATCTAACCTTCTCCAAAACAAAGACTATAGCATATTTTTACTTTTCTTCTTGTCCTTTATATGTGATTTTCAGTTAAGACTTTGGTAATTTTAACTTAATTTAATCTCTGTCTGCTATCTCATACAATTTGTTTTCCAATGATTCCCATGTCCCCAATTCACCTCTTTCCCTTTGTCCTCCAATATCCTCCCCTCTTTCATTTACATGTCACACATGTCTTTTTGCCTTTTCTGCTCATCTCTTTATATTTACTCTTGGTTATCATTTTAATTTTATTGGTTTTACCTACATTTGCCACATAGGTATGTGGATGTGTATATATATATTCATATACATATATATATATATACATATACATATACATATACATATATATATATATATATATATATATAGAGAGAGAGAGAGAGAGAGAGAGAGAGGTATGAATGTATGCATATATATGTATGTATATATGAGACAAATGTGGGTACACACATACACACACATAGACACCCATAGATATTGCACGTTAGCATGTGCATATCAGAGAGAACATTCTATTTTGGCCATTCTGAGTTTGGGTCACTTCATTAATATAATTCTTCCCAGGTCCATCAATTTTCCTGCAGATTTTATTGTTTGTATGTACCACATTTCCATTATCCACTCATGTGTCAATGGGCATCTGGGCTGATTCCAATCCTTTCTTTTATAAATATAGCAGCAATAAACATGGAGTAGTGTGAAGTTCTCAGGGAATATGCCTAAGAGTGGAATAGCTAGGTCACATAGGAGTTCAATCTCCAAATTTTAAGATAGCTCCATAGAGACTTCCATGATGGCTGCACTAGTTTGCACTCCCACCACAGTGACTAAGATCCCCTCTGTCCCTGAAATCTCCTGGCACTTGTCACTTTTCTGGATGACAGCCATTCAGACTGTGCTAAGATCATATCTCAAAGTGGTCTTAAGTCGCATTTCCCTGATGGCTAGAGACATGGAACACTTTTTAAAGTACTTTTTGGCTATTTGTGTTTCTTTGTTTGTGAACTGTCTGTCCATCTCATTAGTTCAATTGGTGATTGGCAGTTTTATTATTCTTGGTGTTTACTTTTTGCAGTTTCTTTATAAACACTAGCTATTAGAACCATCTGATGTATATATGCATGGCAAAGATTTACCTCTCACTGTGTAGGCTATCTGCTCCCTTTGCTGATGGTTTCTTAGTTGAGCAGAAAAATTTTAATTTAATGTCATTCTATTTGTTAATTATTGGGACTACTTCCTTTTTTACTGGAGAAAGTTCTTTCTTTTGCCTGTATCTTGAAGGATGTTCCATATGGGTTCAATGTTTCAGGTTTTGAATTAAGGTCATAGATTCACTCTGAATTTACATTTATGGAATGGAGAGATATTTTAGCAGTTAAAAGTGCCTGCTTGAAAAGCTTGCTGGCCTTAGTTTAATTCCCAGACACCCATGGGAGTCAACATGGAAGGTGGTGCATGTATCTGGCATTTGTATGGGATGGCAGGAAACCCTGGAACACCCTTACATGCACACACACATGCACACACATACTCATGTGCATGAGCAAACAAAAATATGTTAAAAATAAACATTGAATTGATATTTTCAGAGTTAAACTTCATTCTTCTGAGCGTGGGTATCTAGTTTTCCCAGCACCATTTATTCAATAGGTTGTCTTTTTTTTCCATCGAATGTTTCTGTCTCATGTGTCAAAGATGAGGTAGCTGACATTAAAATTAAAAGTCATTTAAAATTTTACACTTGTTTTTAATGGGATTTTTTTCATTTTGTCTCTGCAAGTTCAGTATTGATTCTTCCTTTCCTATTTTTATGTCTTCTTTTTGTCCTATTTCTTTAGCTAAGACTTCAAGCACTATACTAAGTAGAAGGACAAGAGTGGACATCATGTCTTGTTCCTTATTTTAGAGGAAATTTTCTCTATTTAGCATAGTTGCCTGTGTGCTTGCCATATATGGCTTTATTGGCTTGAGTTGTGTTTCAACTCTTTCTCTAGGGCTTCCATCATGAAAGCATGTTGGACTTTGTTGATGACATTTTCTGCATTAATTGAGATGATCCTACGATTTCTGCCTTTAACTTTATTTATATGGTAATTGCATTTCTTGGTTTATGTATGTAGAAGTCACGTTGCACATTCAATATGCATCCACATGGTCACAACAGACAATCTTCTTGATTTGTCCCTGAACTTAGTTTGCAAGGATCTTGTTGAGGGTTTTCAAATCTATGTTCGTAAGGAAAAATTGGTCTGTAATTGTCTTTATTTATTTGCAGCTTTTTATGGCTTAGGGAATCAGAATAAGACTGGCTTTGTAGGCAACTTCAGAAGTGTTTTTTTTCTTTTGATTTTGTAGTTGATTCCTACTTTTATTCCACTGTGGTCTGATAGAATGCAAGGGAATGCCTTTTTTTTTTTTTTTTTTTTTTTTGGTATTTCAAGGCTTGTTTTGTGGCCTATTATATGGTTGATTTGGGAGAACGTTCCATGTACTGCTGAGAAGAATGTGTATTTCCTATCTAATAGGTAGAATACTCTGTACCTGTTGGGTCCAATTGATCTATGATGTAGCTCATCTCTGAAGTTTCCTTGCAAACTTTTAGTTCAGATAACCCACCTCAGTGTAAGAGTGAGGGTATTAAAGTCTGGTTCTCTTTTTATATTTTATGTCTTTGGTGTTTGTATTATAAAGATAGATGATCCAACATTTGGTGCATAAATGTTTACAACTGTTTTTAGTTTATCGATGAATGATTTCCTTTATTAATATGTGGGGCCTCCTTTTGTCTTTTATGATTAGTTTTGGTTTGAAATCTACTTTGATAAAAGGATAGCTGTTTCTGCTTGTTCACAGGTTCCATTTGGTGACAAGTTTGACTTCCATCCTTTGATACTCAGAGTTTAGACATCTTTGCTAGCTAAGTGTATTAATCAGAGATAGCAGATATTTGTGTGATGTTTATTAACCAGGTCATTTAGTTTGTATCTTTTTATTGGTGAGCTGAGACCATTTAAATTTAGAGATATTACAGCAATAGGCTTGTTCTTCCCTAGCATTTTGTTGGCCAGTGCTCTGATTTGCTGAATAGCATTTCTTTTCCTTTCCCCAAAGAGTTTTCTGATTTGTTGTATTAGGGATATTTGATTTTGTTTTTTGCAATTTCTTCCTTGCTCATCTGTTTCTTTCTTGAGTTGTATCCTATGGTGTGTTCTCATAGATGGGACTGTCTTTCTTTTCTGTGCAGTATTTCTTTTAGAATTTTCTGTAGACCTGGTTGTGTTGACATGAATTGCCTTCATGTGTATGTTTGTCTTAAAATATGCTTATTTCTCCATCAGTTTTGAAAAATCACTATGCTCATTTGAAAGTGATTTCCTTTCAGAGCTTAGAATATATCACTCCATTCTTTTCTGGCATTTAGGATTGCTGATGAAAGGTCTCAGGTTATTCTGATATTCCTTGTCATATATATATATATATAGAGAGAGAGAGAGAATTGGTATGCCAGGTCTTAGCCACTGAAACAGAACTCCAGATGCTTGTGCCACCTACTGGGCATGTGCAATCTTAGCATGCCTCACTGTTGTCTGTCTGCTTACATGGGATCTGGAGAGTTTTACATTAGTCATTAGATTGGCAGACAAGCACCTTAAGCACAAAGCCATCTCTCTAGCCCTATTCTGATATTCTTGCTTCTGTATTGAGTTGGTGATTTTATTTAGTTTGTATTTTGGACATTGTCACCATGATATGTCATGCAGAGATCCTTCTGTAGTCTTGTATGTTTGGAGTTCAAGATGCTTCTTGTGCTTGGATGTTGACATCTTTCTCTGGGTTTTATTCAACAGATAATCAAGTCCTTTTGAATTTATCTCAGCTCCTTTAAGTTCTTGTATTCTGAGGTTTATCCCAGAGGTCTTGGAAAGACTAGTTATGTTCTTGTTGTTTAACTTCTTTCTTTTTATGAGTCTTTGCGTATTATTGCATTGACTTTGTCCTTCATCACTGAAATTCATTCTCTTGCATTATCATGTCTATTACATGAATTCTGATGTGGTTCTAATTTGATCGATCATTACTTTCATTTCCATTATTTTTGTCTAATGTTTTTTCAGCATTTCAATTTCTTTGAGGAATTCTCCTCGCTGTTTATGACTTTTTCCTCCAACTTATCCACTTTTTTCATTCATCAAAGTCTTGACTATATTCTTTCAGACTGCTCATCTGCCTACTTGAGCTGTCTATGTGATCATTCTCTATTCAGAATCTTTTGTTTGTTTCTTTGTTTGAGGTAGGAATTCCTGGCTGACCTGGAATTCACTATGTAGTTTCAGACTGGTCTCAAACTCACAGAAATCCTCCTACTTCTGCCTCCTGGATGCTGGGGATAAAGGTATGCACCACTGTGCCTGGCTGGTAATAATTCTCTTTAAAAAAAAATATTTGTTTTTTTTCTACACTTCAGCTATCTTGTTTTCAGTTGCCATGAGAGAGGTGAGAGTTGAGAGGCTGGTTGTCCCTTAATCTTTAAGTTTGCTTATGTCTGGGCAATTACGGAAATGGATATCCCCTCCTCCCCTCCCTGTTTTTATTTATTACTTATTATCTAGATCTACTTTACTGTTTCTTTTGTTTTGAAAGTAAACTATTAGTAATTAGGAAATGTGTTTCTTTCATGTTTTTAGGTGTAAGGCCAGTGCTGAACTACGCAGATTTGATGGTAGTTCTGGTTTTGCTCAGCTCTTGGGTAGCCTTTTGTAAAGCCATTTTGTTTTTGGTTGTCTTCACAGAGTCTGTCATTAAGGTATTGACTGGAAGCCAGGCATGGTGGCACACGCCTTTAATCCCAGCACTTGGAAGGCAGAGGCAGGAGAATCACTGCAAGTTTGAGGCCACCCTGAGATTACAAAGTGAATTCCAGGTCAGCGTGTACTACAATGAAACGCTACCTCAGGAAAAAAAAAAAAAAAAGTGTACATATTGGCTGGAGAGGTTGTGGTTATGGTATTTTTTAAAGCACAAATGGTAGTTGTATCTGTGTGGTGAAGTGAGGAATGGAGGTCAAGTTTGGATAAGGGACATGTCTGTGGAGTCAAGGAAGGCAAGAAAGGATGGAGACCGTTGGAGCTATAGAACTGTTCAGAAGTAGATTTTGTGAATGATGAGTAAGGGACAGCCGTGAAGTTCTATTTTGGTGGGGTAAAAGTTTTAAATACAATAACTTAGCAATATATAAATTTTCAGGTATTAATACCAATATCCAATTAGAGTAGCTAGACTGCTCAGAAATTGACATCTAGGAATAAGAACAACAATTAAAAAAAAAAAGAATTGCAAAAACAAAACCAGTAAAGCATAAAAAGAAATAAAAAGGAAAAGAATGAAAGAAAAATAATAACAAAGTCCAACAATAATTATTTAAAAAATCATAAGGAATTATGATACATGAGGTACTGCTCATATATTTATTGGTCAATGTGTTTTATTCTTCCTCTCAAATTGCAGGGGGTTTTTGTTTGTTTGGTTTTGTTTGCTTGCTTATTTGGTTTTTGTTTGTTTTGTTGAGAGGTAGAGTCATTCTAGCCCAGTCTGACCTGGAATTCACTATGTAGTCTCAGGATGGCCTCAGACTCACACCAAGTGCTGGGATTATATGTGTGTGCCACCATACCCAGTTTCAAAATGCAGTTTTTTCAGTCCAGCTCTCAAATGACTTCTATTGAGCACAGTATTTCAGATGACTGCAAATGACCAGCAACCATAGTGATGCCTGCATACTTCACAGCTGGACCTATTTATGAACCTAGTTCAGTGCTCTTCAAAATTCTATCTTTGATATTTCTCCTCAGTGTTCAAGCTACAAAAATATGCATGCTACTACTATATATTGTAGTTTTCAAAGAGTGTCAATGAATTAGTCTATCATGTTTTTGTTTTGTAAACAAACCGCTTTAAAAATGTTAAGCAGGGCTGGAGAGATGGCTTAGCGGTTAAGTGCTTGTCTGTGAAGCCTAAGGACCCCGGTTCGAGGCTCAATTCCCCAGGACCCACGTTAGCCAGATGCACAAGGGGGCGCACGCGTCTGGAGTTCATTTGTTGTGACTGTAGAGCCTGACACGCCCATTCTCTCTCTCCTCTCTCTCTCTCTGCCTCTTTTTCTCTCTGTCGCACTCAAATAAATAAAAATAAACAACAACAAAAAGTTTTCCAAAATGTTAAGTAATGTCACATAAAGAAAGTTAATAACTACTTTTGTTAAATTATGTCTTAGAGATTTTGATCTTAAGAATTTTTATTTGGGAAGATTTCAACCTTCAAGGTTATGCTATTTCAACAAACGCTATTAAAGCTCATCATAGTCACACTATAGTGAGTTAATCATTTCCAAAGCAGATCACCCTTTTGGTCATTTACTTTGCCCCATTGTGAAACAATCACAGAAAACATATCCACACAGGGGCAATTGCACACTTTAAATGAGTAAATATTTTTTAAATGTATAGAACAAGTTTTGGCTCATACTAAGTGGTTTGGATGGTTATTTAGATCAGTGAGAAGCACTGAGCATTACTTGGTTTCCATGCTGCCATGACTGAATACCTGACAAGAAGTGACTTGAGGGAAGAAGAATTCTTATCTACTTTATTTATTCAAAGTGTAATGGTTACAGTCCATATAACTCTGTCCCTCAAGAATATTCCAGACCAAAACATTGCATATTGGCAGGTCTTTGAGTCTTTCAGGGACACACTAAATTCATTCTTTTGAATACTGACCAGGGCTTTTGTTCTAACTCCTCTCATGAAACTGAGCATTTTTGACAGAGACCTGGTCTTCTCAGCTAAAATGTTAATTCTTCTGGTCCTTTCTAGAAATAAGTTTCTAACTCCACTATAAAGGCATGATTTTTTTCTTCTAGAAGCATTGTTCTTTTTTTAATTTTTATTCTTTTTTTTTTTTTTTTTAACAGAGAGAGAGGGGGAATTGGCACACCAGGGCCTCAGCCACTGCAATCAAACTCCAGAAGCTTGTGCCACCTAGTGAACATGTATGACCTTGTGCTTGCCTCAGCTCTGTGTATCTTACATGGGATCTGTAGAGTCAAACATGGGTCCTTAGGCTTCACAGGCAAATGCCTTAACCACTATACCATCTGTCCTGCCCTACAAGCATCTTTCTTATGTGCAAAAGTTTCAAGCATTTGAATGTGTTTTTCTGAGTGCTTATTCGTGGTGCTATGTGAAATTCTGGCATGGGAGGAGATGCAAGCCATGCTTGCACTTCAATTGTACTTTACAGAAAAGGCAGAATGTCAGGATTAAAAGGCCTTCAATGCGTTTACTCTGTGAGTGTAAAATACAAAAACCCAAAGGTAGAATACATTGATTTACAGGAGCAGCCAACCCAAGTAGCAAACGTCGACTTACAGGAACAGCCAATACCGGGAGTCTTTGGTTCCCCTATACTTTGGCTCAGGAGAATCAGCATAGATGTAAAATCAACATTAAATATCATATTTTAAGATTAAATAAACTGTTTATTCAAAGGATTAAATACAGAGCCTGGTAACCACTGGTTCTCTTCTGGGCAGGTGAGCAGATGATCACTAGGCTTTGCCTTTTAAAATTTTTTTGTTTATCATTTTTGTTTATTTATTTGAGAGTCACAGAGACCGAAAGAGGCAGAGAAAGAGAAAGAATGGGTGCGCCAGGGCCTCGAGCCACTGCGAACGAACTCCAGACATGTGCGCCCCTTGTGCATCTGGCTAACGTGGGTCCTTGGGAACAGAGCCTTGAACCGGGTTCTTTAGGCTTCACAGGCAAGCGCTTAACCGCTAAGCCATCTCTCCAGTCCAGGCTTTGCCTTTTATCTGAATAGAAAGTAGGTTCATGATTGAAGCCTTCATGCTGTGTGTAACCTGTAAAAATTAAAAGTCAGTGGACTGTTACATGTGGCTCTAGGAGACTCAATTCCAATTCCATTGAGTAACCCCATGCTACCATCTAATATATACCTCAGGTGTGTGTGTTGTAATGGTAAAAGAATAGGAGTAAGTAAAAAGATTAAGTTTCTTTTAACAAAAAACAGCTTTCGTCTTTCTATTTTTAACATAAGATATAAGTTAAATGAACACAAAAACGTTCCCCCATGAAATATGTCTCTTAGGCTCATGAAGGTTATTAGAAGTGTTGCAGAAAGGGTGACCTCGTGGAACATGAGTTACCAGTACAAGATTACAGAAATCATACCAACTAGCCATGTACAAATTCACTCTTCTCAACGTGTGACCTCTGTGGAAAGAAATAAAAACATTCCCCAGATTTATAAGAAGCACAAAGAACTATGCTTAAAATAATTTCCAACAAAATGTGCATGACCTTTATTCACTTCCTATTTCTCACTGAAATGGCTAAACCCAGATATATTCATCCTTTCAACCTTCTAATACACTTCCAAGTTCTCTTTAATCAATCAGTGCATGAACTATTCCCAAAAGTCTTATGATAAAAAAAGATTTGTGATGTGATCATTAAGGTATTAATATATTATTAAAAGCTATGGCACAAGCACAATGAATGCGACATAGCATCAAATAAATGCTACGGTTTGTATTTTATGAGCTATTGTACACAAATCTGCAGATGCTGTCCAAAAGGAGGTATGATGGTAGGAATCTGAACTGTCAGTCCTGGGTGGCACTTCCTTCCCTTTGTATGCACAGGAGGTAATGTCATGATTAGACTTGACAGATTGAGTCTTGAACTCCAAAGGGAAAAACCAAAGGACAAGGAGCCAGTGAGGTGGAAAGATAAACAGAGCTTAGGGAAGAGGGGAAGAGGCAGGCCTGTGTGAGACGAATTGGACTTCCTCCAGTGACTACTGTCAGGGCCCAGGTCCAAGGAAATCTGGCAGAGTCTCTCTCCCATATCAGGGCTCTTATTGATTTAGAAAGGAGATATGAATGATGGCACACATTATTGTGTTGATATTTGAGAGGCTTTTATTTTATGTTTTAATGACAATAAACAGGATTACTTAATCAGCAGTGTAAGATCCAGGTCATGGGACATACCAAGGGAGGGAACTTCCATGGCATATTTTCATTTGGCTCATATGCGAAGTGCATAGTTCCTGATGGAACATAGATAAAGGCACATATGACATGTATATGTGTGTAAGTGAATATAAGTACATACAAGTACATTTATATGCATATGGGGAGGAGAGAACTAGAAGGCTTTTTATGGGAATAATGTCTCTCTTTAGCCAAAGAACAGTGGAAGTTTCCTTCATGGTCTCTGACCTTCCAAGCCAAAGGTTTTGACTCAGTTCTCAGTACTAGGCATGACCCCTCCCACAGAGTGGGGCCTCATATCCAGTTAGGAAGCAATTGATTACATACCACTTATATACAATTGGGCCCTTGGAAACATCTTGCCTGACTGGTTTTTTGTTTTGTTTTGTTTTTGTTTGGGTTTTTTTTTTGTTTTTTTTTTTGTTGTTTTTTTTTTGTCCACACTGTTGTTGAATTTTATTGTCCTGTACTTTCCAGTTCTGTAACAGCTAGCCAGCAGGGAGATGGCTTCCATCTTAGTTCCAGCTTGATTTCTCAAAGTCCTGTGACCTCAGCTGGAGTATCTTCAGCAATAGGGTCTTGCCATCTAGTTCTAATGGGCAACCAAGAGCTTCGGCAGCCATTAGAATTTCTACTGGCCTATTTCTGTTAGTTCTAATGCAATTTCCAAATCAGCCGATCTTGCACGTAGGCACAGAGAGCACAATATCTCCTTATCACGTGAGCCCCTGTCCACACTAGTTTGCCATGAGCATTACTTTAAGTCTTGCTGTGTTTCCCTTCTATTTGGTTCCACAGACATGACTCTTCCCGATAATACATTGCCACAAGCAGCAAACGAACTCACTCATCACTACATCGGAACATTATATACCACAGACAACCCACTGAATGAATGCCTGAGCACATAGGAGTGGCCCACACTCACTGTCCAACTGACCCTTCACATCTGTGAAATATAAAATATAACATAAGACAATTGCACCTTCACTGAACAAGGACAGCTTTCCTTCTCAACATTATTTTCTAAATAATACAATGGCTATTTACATAGCACTTACATTGTATGAGGCTTTGAGAATCTTACAACTTTCTGAGCTTCCTGAGCTGTGTAAATTTAATTACTTTGCTGTATCTTCTGAGCCTTTCTCCAGAAGAGAATGCTTCAACTTGAGAAACAGCTATATACCAGATGTTATTTTTAAAAAGGATTGAAATTTATAGGAGTATTACCTAGTTTATATGCAAATACTACATGATGGTACAAAGGGAACTTGTGTGTCCATGGATTTTAGTATTGGTAAAGATTTTGATACTGACCCTTCATTGATACCAAAGGCAAATAGTCCCCCAAGGGCACTTTTGCACAGGGTCTAAAGATAAGATGCTATTGAGAATAAATTTCCCTAGAGTGAAATTAAGGGTCCATCCAAGTTTTTTTTTTTAGTACAACTGTTTATGCAATATTACTTACAAGTCCAAACTATCTGCAGGAAATTAATCTGTTTCAGCAAATGGTCTCTCTACTTAGCATTGTCTTGAGACTGAATGCAGAAACATTAGCTTTCAGTACTTTCAGAAAACATTAATTTTCAGTACTTCAGTATTAGAATATTATATGTAATGAATACTTGGACATGTCAATATGTTATCTTAATTGAAAAATAAGATTTATATATAAAGGAGGTTTTTAAGTCATTTCAAATGAATAGTAAAAATGTAAAGACAAACCACTTCAGTACGCTACTCTCTCTGTCAGCTCCTACTTGAAGAGGTAAAAAGAAAAGGTATTAACATAGATGGTTCCAAATTCTCTTAAGCACTTAAATAAACGCACCCAAGGGCATTCATTACTTTGGTACATTTGTTTAACTTGTATCTAAGATCACTGTGTTTAAACAGAAAGTAGTCACGAACTATTCCCTTTTATCTTGTAAGGCAGAAAAAAAAATGACATGTAAGACCCTACCTTGGAAATTCATCAATGTGCAAGTGAATAGAGGTTGCTGCGTTCCTTGCTCTCATGGTGGTGCAGATAGTGAGGTGTCAGGAGACACTGTCCTCAACACTGGGAGTTCTTCACAAGTGTACTCTGAAATTCTGTTTCCTAACAGAGACTTACAAAAAGTTTTGTTTTGTTTTGTTTTGTTTTCCAAAAAAGTGTAAATGCATCCATCTGGTTGATTTGATGGTGCAAAGTGAATTTATGACCTTTTATCCATCAAGTCTTCAATCAATTTTACTTCTTTAAATGTAACTACCTGCACATATGCACACTAACAACAACAGAAAGGAAAGCTGAGACTGAGTGTGTCCAAAGCTGAGCGTCACACTCTGTAGGAGACAGGCGACAATACCGCCAAAGAACACGATGGGACCCCAACGTCATCCCCACAGAAAAAAAAATATATATATATTTGCTGCAAACACGGAACCTGATCAGCTGTGGGTTTCAGTTAATGTTAATGCATGTGTATAAGTTCATTACTGACATATACTCCTTCGTGGTAATGCAAAATGTTAATAGCAGGGGAAATGAGTGTGGGGCATATGGGAACTCCATCGACACTTCACAACTTTTCTGTCGGTCTTTATCTCCTCTAGAAAATATAGTGAAATGTTTTCCCTTAACAGTAAGTCAGATTGCTAAGAGGACTAGTAAGGGGACATTAAGGAAGAGGGAGAGGAAAGACTGTAAGAGTCACAAAGTGGATAGGAATTCCCTGAGGCATGGTCCCCCAGTGCCTCATGGAGACTGACTGAGGCCTTCATGACCCACAGTGAATACCATAACCCCACTGTGAAGAGGGTTCCAGGGAAACTAAACAGGAGATGAGAAAAGAAAAGAGTATAACCTGTTATAAAATAAAATTGAGAAAAATTCTCTTGCTAATTGAATTATTTCAACTAATATAAAATATTTTTAACTTTATTTTTTTATTTATTTGAGAAAGAGAGGCAGAGAGAGGAAGAGAGAAAATGGGCATGCCAGGGCCTCCAGCCACTGCAAACAAACTCCAGATGCATGTGCCCCCCTGTGCATCTGGCTTACATGGGTCCTGGGGAATCAAACTGAGGTTCTTTGGCTTTGCAAGCAAATGCCTTAACCACTAAGCCATCTCTCCAGCCCAGATGATATATTTTTAAGATGTGGGAGCTAATCTGAGGTTTTGAACAGAATTGAATCAATTATGTGATAGAGCTGAACTTTGGATAAAACATCTCTATACTTGATTTTCATAAAATAAGGTAAGTTCTGTGTGGTTAATGGAGCATCTAGGTAAAAAATGAATTGAGAAAATGAAGTGAAATTGCAAAACAAGAAGGAAGTGTGCAAATAGTCTTTCCTAAGGGACTCATGCCCAGTGAAAGCAACTCATTCAAAACGATATTCAGTTGTATTGAATAATTGATGGTTGGGGGAAATTCCCACATTAAAGTAAAGTGAACCCCTGGCTATGAGAAGCATATGCATTTCTGCATCTCTTTTTGAATTTATTTTATTTGAATCATTTTTCTGCTTATGGCTAGGTTTTCAGTGGAAAAGCATGAATTCATTCCCATGGAGAGAGCCTCAAATCCAATCAGAGACCACTTGGTTACCCATAATAGTCATACCACTATTGCACCAGTGGGAAAAGCATTGCTGAATCTCTTGTCTATGATACATGTGCAGACTCCTTCTCTAGTACATGAACAGCTACCTGCTAAAGTTATGGGTAATCAGAAGGAAAGGAAATCTCATCAGAGGGAGCTGGAGCACTTAATCCTCATGAAATTCAATGAAGTAACAGGTCCAGTTTTCATTTTTATTAAAAAAGTGTTTTCTTAGTTATCTGGTGGCATAGTGTGTGGAATTGTGCCTCTGTGTATCCATGTGTGTGTGTGTGTGTGTGTGTGTGTGTGTGTGTGTGTAAAAGCAGGTCACAAGTAATGGAGACTCATCAGATCTGTTGAGGAATCTGTCAATGAAATAGATAAATCAGAGGCCCTCCGAGTTTATGCCTGTCCCTTGAAGAGTAGTTCATCACTTATGGACGGTTGGCATTTCTGGTATTTTCCATAGGGACCGGTGTTGTGGGAAATCTTAGTTGTGCTTAGACTTGTGAAAAGTAGCTTTGAAGATTCAAGTAAAATTTATACTCAATTAAATAACAAAGCATTCGTGACTAACCTGAAAGGGGACTTTGTCCTTTGTGGCCATGGGCTCAAGTCAGGGTTCCTCTGGAGAAGGTTTGCAGCAGGCTGCTGGGCTTTGGCACATCAGTGTGCAGGCCCTCCTGCACCTCACCTCCTGCTTTTCATGTAATGACTTCTAGCTATCCTCACGCAGTGTTTTCCCCAAGTACAGATTAATTGCAGTGTATGGGGAAAGTTGCTAGAGTTGAAATGTCTCTTGTTGGCTTTTTCACAGAATGGAAGAAGGAATAAAAAATTGTAAATGTCTACAGAAGGATCCCTAGTAATTTATAAGGAAGCCTCAAGCAGGAAAGGGGTGTCAGTTGGGGATATGGGTCCAAGATTCTAACATGTCCCAAACAGAAGCCATAGTTCCACAGCACAGGGAAGCCATTTCCAGAGGAGTGCCTCTTCCCTAGCCCTAGACTATTTAAAGGAATACTTCAGGTTTTTTTTTTATTGTTATACATCAGTGATGAATGATTGCCTCCCCATGACACTTGTCTACACCAGGAGAGAATCACTCATCTTGACCACTGTAGCCCAACTTGCCCTTGGAAAGCCCCCATGTTAGTTTTGGAAAGGGTGCAGGGGCTTCTCAATGCCCTCCATCCCCACAGCACTTCTCAGACCAGGTGAGCACCCTGGTTTTGGACTCAAGGTGACAGATATTTATCTCTGTGCAACAGGGCTCACCATAAGGCTCCAGGGCCCCTTTATGTGACAGAACCCATTTTAGGTGGTTCTGAGGAGAAGCAAGGTACAATTTCTGTCTGTAGAGGTGACCACCCTGCCCTGAGACTCTATATAGTTTCTCTATCTCGCTCCTATTGTAGGTGGGTTCCCTACTGTCCTAAAGATAAGGGTTAACCACCTAGGCCCCCTCACACTCAAGCTCCCACTTCTCATACGGATTTCGGAATGTGCTGCCCCTTGACAAAGAACAGACCCCCACATAACACCCCTAATCAAAGGCAAGTTCTTGACGTGGGACCAGAGTGCCTCACCCTGCCCGAGTGACCTCAGGGCCTCACTCTGGGCCCTCAACCCTGTCAACTCCTTCAGAGGAATGAGCTAAAAATGAGGTACCAAGGAAATAGTTCACCACCCATTTACCTTCAGTGAGCCCTAGCCCTCCTTTAATGTTCCAGAAACACATTTTGTTTGAAGCTACTGTCAGGTGAAATGGCCTCTTATTTAAAGTGGTTATAAAGTAACACATTCCAAGGAAACTTGGCTCTCGTTTCACGCTTCTGATTCGTATAGTATATACTTTGAGAAGACGGGCGGGGGGGGGGGGGTAAGAGATAGAGAATGTGGAGGGGAGAGGGGTGGGCATAGATGAAAGAGAAAAAGATGAGAGAAGAAAAGGGGTAGAGAATGATAAAGGTAAGAAAAGCAAAGACAAGAGAATCAGAAACTAAGATGCGAAAAGAGGAGAGTTCCTGAACAATATCGACTTCTTCCATCAGTAAGCCTATTCTCAATAAGAACCATTAATAGAGTTAATCCAAAAAAGATAAATTCACATAGTTTAGAAGGAGCACTGGAGCAGGAAGGATAACGTCATGTGTGAAGAATTTCATTTCAGAATCTATACCTCAGTGGGTGGTGGGATATCGGGGGGGGGGGGGGGCTACTTTACCAGAAGATCAGAAGAGGTGAGTTAAGATTGCAGCCTTTTGTAATTCCACACTTACCTTTACTTTCTTCATCTGTGAAATGGAGGCGGAATTGTCTTTCCCATCAGAACATGGTGAAAATGATGAGAAAGAATTAGAAATTGCTTTTATGACCTCTGGTAGCAATTGAGTGGTCATTTTCCTTTCTTATTGGGATGACTTTTCTTATTACCATGAAAAAAAAAAAACCCTGATAATAAAAACATAAGGAAGAAAGGGGTAGGTTTTGCTCACAGTTTGGGGTACTGCTCATCACGGCAAAGAAGGGCTGGTGGCAAGAGCATGGCACGACAGCTCGTCGTGCTGTATCCATATCCAGGAAGCAGGGAGAGGAAGAATGCTGGTAGCCAGCTTGCTTTCTCTTTCTTATTCTGACTGGTAACCTAGCCCTGGAATGGGGCTACCGTACGGTTAGGGTGGGCTTTCCTATCTCAACCTAACTTACAGACGCCTTCACAAACATGCCCAGATTTATCTCCTAGGTGATTCTAGATCCTCTCAACTTGACAATTAACCATCACATCTTCCACATCAAATTTGTTTTCCACATCATTTGTTCACATCAAATTTAATTTAATTCAAGTCAACTGTAGTGCCAAATATCTATAACTTAAAGTAGAAGAAAGCAATTCCTTTAATAATTTCATTTCTTTTTTTTTAAGATTGAGATCTTTTTTTCCTTTTCTCATCCTTCATGTTCAAATAAGAATATCATATTTTTGGATGGAGTGATGAGTTAGTGGTTAAAACACTTGCCTGTGAAGCCTAAGAACCCAGATACTCATATAAGCCAGATACACAAGATGGCACGTAAGTCTGGAGTTCATTTGCAAGGGCTGGAGGCCCTGTCATGTCCGATATCTCTCTCTCTCTCTCTCTCTCTCTCTCTCTCTCTCTCTCTTTCTTTCCTCTCTTTCTGCCTCTTTCTCTCAAATAAATAAAATATTTTCAGAATGTCATAGTGTGAATTTCATAAGATGTAGTTTGATAAACCCTAATTTCTAATTCTAATGTAATTTAACTTTTCCAAAATTTCAATGCATTCCAATTACCTATAGATGACTGTGGTGGTTTGATTCAAGTGTCCCCCATAAACTTAGGTATTTGGAATGCTAGTCTCTCCAGCTGATGGCAATTGGAAATTAAAGCCTCCTGTAAGTGGTGTATTGTTGAGGGTGGGCTTATGTGTGTTGTAGCCTGTTTCCTCTTGCCAGTGTTTGACACACTCTCCTGCTGCTATTGTCCACCTTAAGTTGGCCAAGGGGTGATAGCTCATGTCATCATTTTCCCCTGCCATCATGGAGCTTCCCCTCAAGTAAGACAAAATGATCCTCTTTTTTTTTTTTTTTTTTTCCCCACAAGCTGCACTTGGTTGAGCGATTTCTACAAGCAATGCAAACCTGACTGCAACAATGACAATTTCCAAGCAGAATCCAAGTTTTTCCTGGTTAGGGCAGTTTGACCTTGCTAAGTGATCTAGTAAGAAATTCTAGTGACAAGTGACAAAACGTGACCCAGCTTAAGATGGAAAGTTCACAGGCTCCTTATTTAAGATGGTAGCAAGTTTGCCTTGGGCCAGTGTGATTCAGGAAGACATGGTGTCTCCTGGGGAGTCTGTCTACCCTCTCTCCATGTTCTGTGGTCAGGTTTCTGGGCTTCTTACCCATGGTGACCTCCTCCTTGAGAATAAAACTGCCCCATTGCAGGTCTAGCATATGACTGAAACCATCAAATTCACAGATAAAAAGTCATATTTTTATAATTTTTTGTGGTCTGATTACTAATTGACATAACCAATGCCCATACTTATGGAGAACACTATAATGTTTCATTTGGACTATTGAATGCATTGTATAATGATCACATCAGGTCATTAGCATGTCTCAACTTCAACATCATTTCTTTGTGGTGGAAGTAGTCAAACTCCTCTTTTGTAGCCCTTTTGGAACATATAGGACCCTACTGTTGCACTATCAGAGTAGACATCAGAAAGTTTTCTTTCTTCCTGACTGTCCTTTGTATACATATATGTGGTCTAATAACCAGCAACTAGAACAGCTTGCAGAGATTGTGAAGAGGGAGGAGGAGGGAAAGGTTGGGCAACAGGTACAAAGAAATGATCTTTCTTAGGACATCCTGGAAAAAGATTTAGGCAGGTTATTTTGGATTGAGTCACATCCTGTGTTCCTCTTTGAGCAGGTCACTGTGGCCAGGTGAATATAGGACTGTAGTAAACAAAACTGAGATTGTTATAGCTAAAAGGTCAACATCCCTACCCAAATGGATTTTTCACCCAAAGATGTTTTCTGTTACAAGGACAAATACACTGAGGGCACGGGGCCTGCGGGGAGGAAGCACACCTGCCTAGGCTGCCATCACCCTGCTATGACCTTGGTCTTCCTGGGCTCTGCCACTCATTCTTACTTGAATACAGCCTGTCAGTGGCAGGGTGGGATGTTCCCCACCCTCTTACCTCCCCACACTACACTGTGTCTCAGCCTTTCCCTCACTCTCCCATAACGTTTGCATTCATGACCTGCCAAATGTCTGCTCTCTCTGGTTCTTACAACCTCCTTCTTCCTTCAATGTTGCTCTTTCCAGTGGTTTGTTTGAACTTGAGTCAGTGCTGAGCATGTCTGACCTTATTAGGCCGCCGGAGCCTTGCTGCCCGGTCATTTCAACCTGTCCTGCTGGGATTGATTTCTAAGAACTCATATGCACTCTGCCCACAACAGTTTTCCTCTTTTCCTTAATGTTATTTCATATGAATAAGTCTCTCTGGATACAATGTGAAGGGATACATCCAAAGTTAGATAAAAAATTACTTTCTGAAATGCTCTTTCTGTTTTATTTTTGCCTGATATATTTTATGTCATTTTCAATAAATATCTAAACAACTATACCTTTCTATTTCTGGCCCTATTAATTCATTCATCGTTTTCTAAAGAGGATCTCAGTTTTCTGACTACTGAACATTCGCATTATTTAAAAGGCAACTATGACATGATCAAGAGAAAATGGTATACATTTCAAATTCACAATCTAGGGTTCAAGGCCAATACTACCACTTAAAACCACATGATCTCTTCTTCCAGAGTGCTTCATCTTAGAAATGTCAGCTTACATGAATGGAATACCCTCCACGGAGAGTTGATGAGAGGCTTGTAATTAGATAGGAAACATCTGACAGCTGCAACATTACTCAATGTGTAATTCAATTTTATATTATTTGCAATTGTTTTTTGTTTTGTTTTGTTTTGCTTTGCTTTTTCGAGGTAGGGCCTTGCTGTAGCCTAGGCTGAACTGAAATGCACTTTGCAATCTCGGGCTGGCCTTGAACTCACAGTGATCCTCTTACCTCAGCCTCCCACATGGTGGGATTAAAGGTGCATGCCACCATGTAAGGATCACCATTCATTTTACATACTTGACTTTTTACAGTGTAGTTTTGTCCCTTGACCAAATTACATATTATTCTAAAGGAAAGGCCATCATTTTATGTACTATGATCCTAAAATATTTTTAATAGCATAGCAGATTTCAATAAGTATTTGTTTCATGATTGGATCTCAAATATAATGGGAGGATAAACATTTGGTAGTTTTTACCCTGTAATTATGAATGCTGGCCCGTTATAGGTGTACTCTAACACAAACTCAAATGAAACAATGTAGGGACACTGTAATTGACAAATTGTGTCTGCTTAGAATTAGCCTGAAAAAGTTTTTTTTTTTTTTTTTTTGTTTTGTTTTTTTATTCACTTCCTTTCAAAGAGAAAAGAGAAAGAGTGGAATTACGCTTTAAAAGTAACTTGTGGTATATCCTTGTAAAGACAGGAAGAATTTATTGGCATAATCCATCTTGATTGAGTAAGTAGATTGTGCTCATTCATTATCTGTCCCTGGTGTGCAACAAAGAAAAGCAACGTGCAGGGTGTGCAGGGAGAGAGACAAGCTGAGCCAGCGTGCCCATATCCAAACAGAATGGAGATCCCACAACGTCTTCTGACTAGCGAAAATTGTCCAAGATGTTTCTGAACTTTAACTTCTTTCTTGTCTTGTGTTCTATAGATGCCCAACATTCTTGTGACAAATTTGTATGTTTACCATAGATATTTTAGTTGAGTAGAAATAAGCTCTGATAGACTAATAACAGCATGTCCAAACACATGAAACAACAGAAATGTCATCACTGTCCCTCTCAGAGAGGAAAGAATATTAAATCAATAAGAATCAAATGAAAAGGGAAAGGGGAATTTTATTACCATAAAGGGTAGATGCTTACAAAGGAGAATAAATGAACAAAAGTTCCCATACACTAGAAAGCAGATCTTTTAACAATAGATTATAGTGGTAAAACCCAAGGTTCCAACCTGAATTCTCAGGTTTGACCCAATCCCAATATGTTAACATAATAACTATGTCACCATCTACAAAGCACAGTCTTTCTGAGCCTACCTTTCCTCTTGGTAAAATATTAATAACATCAGAGCCAATCACACATAGTTGTGTGATGAATAAGTGTTGAAATAGGTACCTAACATACTTAGAATGTTAGCCAACAGACAGTGATAGTCAATGACCATCTTTTCCTTTTCTTCCCTTTTAAAAATATTATTTATCTGCAAACACACACACACAAAGAGAGAGAGAGAGAAACAGACACACACAGAGAAAGAATGGGTTCACCAGGGCCTCCTGTCACTGCAAACAGACTCCAGATGAGTACACCACTTTGTGCATCTGGATTTACATAGGTATTGGGGAATTGAACTAGGGATGCCAGGCTTTGCAAGCAAATGCCTTTAGCCATTGAGCCATCTGTCAGCCCAATTATATTTTTCTTATTGTAGTAGAAACTTATTCAGAGTTAAGGTTAACATTGGGATGGTGTGTAGCTCAGTGGTAGACACTTACTTACCTAGCATGGGTTTGATTCCCACCTTCTAAAAGAAAAAAAAAAAAAATCCCAGCAATTAGAACTAATGTTCACAGTTTGTTCTTGAAAACAGAATACTTTAGAATTCCTAAGTGATTTCAGTGATATCAGGATATCAGATATCAGTGCTTCAGAACAACAAAAGCCCGAACATCACTCTTAGATTTGATTATCGGCCTTGACCATATCTCCCCGGCCTCGGTGCAGCATCAAGCTTGCACTGGAACACACTTCATGAGCACATCTAGTCCATCTCACTATCACGGTCTGTCCTGCTTTGTTCATTATTTTCTTATCCCTGTGAAGTGAGCATTGAAAGTCCAGAGCTCAGGTGCTATGCCATCAACAACTACTAAGAAAATTAAATTCTAATGGTGAAGTTAATTATGAGATAAATACAAATAAATTCGGAACATTTTCACTGAAGCAAAATTAAAGTAAAAGAATACTTTCATAATCACTTACGAGCTATTTTCATTAACAGAAGACCCCATTGTATAAACACTCCAAGCAGTGACACCATTATTTATATTTTCACATTTATTCATTAACATATTCCTCTATAAGTCTATTTGTCATTGTTTTTGAGACAGCATCTCATGTAGCTCAGACTAGCTTTGAACTCACTGTCTAGCCAAGGCTGTCCTTGAACTCCTTGATCTTCCTGTTTATACCTCCCTCATGAGGGCTCTAATTAGAGGTGTGTATCACCACACCTGGCCTTCTATTTGATATTTTTGATGGATTCCATACATTGTATCCAATGCTGTCTTTAAACATGTCTGTTGTGTATGCCACTGATGTTCCAATTCATCACTAAACTGAAAGTTATATCTACTCCTCACAGAACCAGATACTAGGGGATAGAGAAGAAAACACAATGAAATAATCACATTTTACTAGTCATTAACATTTCTAGGAAAAGACTTAGATGTGATAAAACACAGAAACTGATATTAAAGTAAAATTAGATTTCATTTAACTTTGCTCCTGCCTCCATCATGAATGTGGGAAGTTAGGTGTTGACTGGAGGCTCTGAATCAAGAAGAATAACCTCTAAGGAAAAGCTTTGGAAATTCCAATTCAATGTCTTGGCTAAAAGATGCTAAAAATAAAATTAAATTAAAACTAAGCTCCTTTAGGGAAAATATTAAAGTATCGTTCAGCTAGGAAAAGTACTCTTTAAAATATCATGCCAATGACACAGTTTTAATTTTTTTTTAACATTTGGTTCTTCTAAATAAACAGTTTAGTGCAAGCACTTAGAAAATTCTTAATTTCAAATGGGCTTGCAGCTTCCTTTCTACATACTAATGATTAAACTAGAGCCACACTCTGATCATTATTTTAACTAATCTTAGTCCCAGCAAGAAAATAATACCTAAATAAGTAATCACCGGCTATGGCTTCAGAATGAAATGGTGAGATTTTAACTTAGAGTTTTTAAATTTTTTTTTATTTATTTATTTGAGAGCGACAGACACAGAGAGAAAGACAGATAGAGGGAGAGAGAGAGAATGGGCACGCCAGGGCTTCCAGCCTCTGCAAACGAACTCCAGACGCGTGCGCCCCCTTGTGCATCTGGCTAACGTGGGACCTGGGGAACCGAGCCTCGAACCGGGGTCCTTAGGCTTCACAGGCAAGTGCTTAACCGTTAAGCCATGTGTCCAGCCCTTAACTTAGATTTTTAAACACATTTTTGTCTTCCTGTAACACAATGTCATGCACATGTTTCTCCATAAGTTATGTAAACTAGAAAGGTGAGTTCTCTTTCCCATTTGCCTATGCATCTTGTTTGTATACATGTAGGGTATTTTATCTGTTGCTAAGAAGGGAAACTTAACTTTTCCCCTTTCTAATCCTCTGCCCAATATCTTTTACTAAGGTACAGAATGGCATTCATGGTAGGTAGAGTCCTTGCCTAGGATGCTTGAGACCCTAAGTTTTATCATCAGAACTGAAAAAAATAAAGCCAAAATCAAATGAACTGCTATCTGTTTATAGAAAATATAATTCTAATGATGGTTTCAGCAATTACTCAATGTTACAGTTGTGCTGCTGGCTCACAGGCTCTCTGGAAAGCAATGAGAGAAAAATAACCTGCAGACTGGCTATTGGGTCACTGACGTTAAGAGCATTTTTCCTTTCTCAACTGACTGTTTCCCAAAATCTTTTCCTTTATCGTTCATAATGTATTCCTCCACACCACCCCTGTGGCTGGCCAAGCCTTGGCCTGGAGACATCAGTGATGTGTTCTCCAGTAAACACCCCTGTGACTTTCAGAGATACTAACTGTACTACAGATGACAAAAGTGATGTTATACCTGATTATGTGAAGATAGATCAATATGCAATCATGCTGGTTGCTCATAGGTGAATATTTGTTATTAGACATTTCTCCTAATTTTAACTTATTTTGCTCCATTCGTTCTCTTTTGTTTTGTTTTGTTGGTGTAGTAAGTATTTATGTGTGTGGTCTGCATGTGGAGGCCAGAGATCAATGTCAATGGAGTTCCTCAATTGCTCTCTCCACCTATTTTTGTGGACGCAGGGTCTCTCACTTAATCCAGAGCTCACTGGTCTGTTAGTCTAGCTACTTGGCCTACTGCATGGATCAGCCTGGGGTGTTGGAAAAACAATGCCACACGCAGAAGTCAGGTGGGTGCTGGCAATCCAAGCTGAGGCCCTCAAGCTTGCATAGCAAGCACCTTACAGACTAAGCCCCAGCCTTCATCATATTTTCAAACCACTGACAGTATGTTGACACATGTCTCTTGATATACTAGGTCACTACTTCATTCCTTGAAGTTCACGGAAAGGTAAATTCAAAGTTAAGTTATTAAATGTGAGTTCTCCTGTTTCCCACAGTGGCCTGGATTTCTAACCTCCAACTTTGCTCTATCTACATAGAAGTGACTACACGTCTGATTGACAACTTTTTCAACACCTACAATCTTCTCTTCCACACTGATAGCAATATTTATTTTATTTATTTGTTAATTTATGAGAAGGAAAGAGGCAGAGAGAGAGAGAGAGAGAGAGAGAGAGAGGAGAGAGAGGATAGGTGTCTCCAGCCACTGCAAACAAACTCCAAATACATGTACCACCTTGTGCATCTGGCTTTATGTGGGTACTGGGAAATCAAACTCAGGTCATTAGGCTTTGCAGGCAAATGCCTTCACCCCTGAACCATCTCTCTCCAGTCAAACAACAGCAATATTTTTAAATGTCTTATGTTGAAGTCTTACTGGTTTTCAAGGTTTTTCACTTATTTTAACTGATAAATAATACCATAAAGATTGCACCTACATACTTATGGGTACCAATGTGATATGTCACTGCAAGCCTATGCTGTGTAAAACAGGATAAAGATATCTGACCTTTATTATTTACTTATAGTAAAATATTTCAAAATCATTTTTAACATCTCCCATTTGTTTAACATTTATTATTTGTTTATAGTAAAATCTTTCAAAATCCCCCTTTCTAACACTCAGAAACACGCAGTACATAACTGTGATCTGTAATCACCCTGCTGTTCATATCACTTCTTTCTCCTGTTATTTGTAACTCAGTTAACATTGACCAATCATTTCCCATGCCTTTACAGCATAGTTAATAATACTTACCTACCATTTTGTTAATTGATGATAGAAATATATTTATCTAGCAAGTAAGGGCCTTTAGCTGCTGAGCAATCTCCCCAACCCCTACCTCCACTGTCTAGCTAGCTATGGAGGTTTCCTGGGAAGAGGAAGTCAGCATTACCTCCATCCTCAAAGGCACAACTGAATTAAAAAATAAACTATGATTCTTTGTACAGTGATGGCATTAGTGCTGACACAGATTAGAAATGCTCTTACAATTCTATGTTGGAAGTGACTTCATCACCACATGATCTCTCAGATTCTTCTGTGGTTATATATTCCATCACTGTGAATAGCCTGATGAAACATCATCATGTTGTCAAAGTACAGCCTTGCCATGTCTGTGTAAAAAAAAAAAAAAAAAAAAGAGTAGACTCTGCCATAATCTGGAGCAAGATCACCTACAGATTATCAACTGCCCCTCCTTTCTGGGGGGTCACTTCAGTACTACTCTGTTGAGTTTAAAAAGGACATGGCCAGCAATACATGCTAAGGAGCAAGTGCCTCTTACTGAACATGGCATAGCCAATCCTCACATTTATATACACAGAAAACATGAAAAATCACATGCAGTGCTAGGACTATTTCCATAGAAGCCAGTCAAGCAAAAGTGTAGCCATATTTTTCTTTGTTCTATTTTTTTTTTAATAATTTTAGAGGACGCTAGAGAGAGAGAGAATTGGCACACCAGGGCCTCAGCCACTGGACTCAAATATTAGACACTTGTGTCACCTAGTGGCAAATATGACCTTGCACTTGCCTCACCTTTTTGTATCTGGCTTACACGGGATCTGGAGAGTTAAGCATGTGTCCTTAAGCTTTGCAGGCAAGTGCCTTAACTGTTAAGCCATCTCTCCAGCTCCACAGTCACATTTTTAAAAAAGAAAATCTCATAATGCAGTGCAGTACATTGTCAGAGTAAACTAATTCACACAGAGCTTGCTCTGAGAATATAAGTGATCAGAAAAATCTCTGAGGACAATCAAGGCAGACTCATGTCACCCAGAAGAAGAGCTATGACTAGCGATGGCTGGGGGAAGGTGCTGGCCAGTCCCAAGCACCAGAAATCTCCGTCCAGAGAGTAGAATTAAAGCAGCTTCCAGAAACAGAACATCCTAATAAGGGATCATCAGGAGTCACAGCTGAGGATGTTCTGGTAAGGAAGTGGAGACACTGAGCTCTGGTGCTTTGTCTCTGCATGCTGGATTGTTGCACGCAGATTCACTGGAAGAGAAACACATTTGCACAGATGCTGAATTCTAGAATAGCTGGTTCTTCTCTCTCATGTTTACTAGGCGAATTCCTACCCAAAGAAAGAACTAGAATCCACACACTTTTATCAGAGACCAGCATAAGAGGCCTGGCAGGAGGAGCCTAGGAGACACATGGAAGGAAATTTATGTGAAAATTATGGTGCATTTCCCAGATGTTTTCCATGTCTAGACAGTTAGGGCACAGAGATGACTATCTTTACCCTTACTTAATATAGCAAAAATCTCCCCCATTTAACATATCTGCCTAGACTTCCAGAGTGGGTGTCGGTCACCTAGAACTGATATTCACAGGGTGACTCAAGCAACAGGAAGCAATAGGAATTTATTTCACTTTTGTGTTGCGTTGTTATAGGAAAGCACTGTCGCCCCCTTGAAATGCAAGCTTAAAAACAAAAGAAGTGCACACTACACACGCGTATGTATGCACGCATACAAACACACACAGTCGATCTGGTTCTGTGATGTCACCAGGATGCCTGTATTAAATGACTTTTTGTTTTGTCTCAACTTTCTGTGGACTGTCCTGTGAGGGTAAGTTTGCATCTGTTCCCTTTCCCTGGCTCTCATGTTGCAGTTGAGCTGAATGCCAGAGTAGTAAGCAACATGAAGACTTCAACGGGCCGAACTGAACTTGATTCAAATTGATTAAGAAGTGTAAATTTACGATTAAATTATATTTTCTTTTTAAATTTAAATTCAATTTATTTAAGCTGGTACATTAAATATATAAACATTATACATAAAAATGGTATAATGGCACATTTCGATCCAAGTATGAATTGTGAAATCAGATTGAGTATGTTTCTCCTCAGACATGATTTTTAATTTTTTTAAATTTGTTTGCACTTGTGGGAGGCATACTGGGGTCTCTTGCCACTGCAAATAAAGGCTTATCTGGATTTATAAGGGTTGTTGAGGCCTGTATGGCTTTCTGTGGCTGGCTTGGAAATTGAACCTGGACCAGCAGGTTCTTGCAAACAAGCACGTAAACAAGCATCTTTAACCTCTGAGCCATCTCCCCAGCCCCAGACTTATCTCTTTACAGCACAAACTTCCCTGTTTCCCTGGAACTTTCTGCATGCAAGTCCATGACTGCGGTGGGTGGATAGCACCCTGTCCTGCACAGGAGATTGTCCTGTTCCGGCCTGGCCATGACACCTGACCAAGGATCAGCCTTTCTCCCGCTGAACAGTCTTCATGGGCAAGTAACCTCATCGTTAAGCCAAGAAGTTCTCTGTAGCTATTTTTAAAATTCAGGCAAGTTATCACCTTATCATCAAAGGACAAGTATAGAGACAGAAAAATAGTATAAGAAAATCAATGCCATCTTTTTTTAAGTGACAGAGGACTTCCAGCACCTTTGATGACTATAATGCTTTGTTTATCATCACTAAAAAGTAAACACAGGGATAAATTATTCCTGGGAAAAGAAGGATTGAATTAATTTAAAGAAAATATAAGTCCAGGGAGAAAAGCAGGACCACTGTTTCTTCTTCTGACAACCTCATCACAAATTCCCATTTTTTTTTTTGCATGTCACTTCCCCTCAGGGAATCATCAAAAGTCACTTCCATAGACACTTTGCTTGACGAGGTGTCTGCACCTCGGATGCTATTCACACAAAGGTGTTCATATCTTGCATACATTCCCTAGGACTGCATTGTACTGAAACATATCTATGTTGATCACAGTCATGCTAACTAACTTTGCAGGGTGGCTGTCTATTGAGTCCCCAGGGTCCAATGGAGTGTGACTGCAAGATTCCAGGGTAAAGTTGGAATCTGTGGGTACATTCGTATTGTATGATGGTTAAAGCTAATCAGTGATGCTAGGCCACCTGAGTTGCATTTTTTAAAATTGACGTTTGATGTTGCTTGAAAAGAGGTACCAAGGGCTGGCGAGATGGCTTAGCGGTTAAGCGCTTGCCTGTGAAGCCTAAGGACCCTGGTCCGAGGCTCAATTCCCCAGGACCCACGTTAGCCAGATGAGATGCACAAGGGGGCACACGTGTCTGGAGTTTGTTTGCGGTGGCTGGAAGCCCTGGCGCGCCCATTCTTTCTCTCTCTGCCTCTTTCTCTCTCTGTGTCTGTTACTCTCAAATAAATAAATAAAATAAACAAAAGAAAATTTTAAAAAGAGGTACCCAGGATAGATACAGAAAAATATATCAAAAGGATAATGGGGCTGAAGAGTTGGCTTAGTGGTTAAGGCATATGCCTGCAAAGCCTAAGGACCCAGGTTCAATTCTCCAGGTTCCACATAAGCCAGATGCACATGGTAGCATGTGTATCTGGAGTTTGTTTGCAGTGGCTAGAGGACCTGGTGTGCCCATTTTCTCTCTCTCTCTCTCTCTGTCTCAAATAAATAAATAAAAATAAATCTTTAAAAATATTTCAAAAGGATAATAATTCTAACCTTAAAACATTGGGCTGGAGAGATTGCTTAGTGGTTAAGAGCCTGCCTGTGAAGCCTAAGGACCCCAGTTCAAGGCTCGATTCCCCAGGACCCACGTTAGCCAGATGCACAAGGGGGTGCACGCACCTGGAGTTTGCAGTGGCTGGAAGCCCTGGCACGCCCATTCTCTGTCTCTCTCTCGATCTGCCTCTTTTTCTCTCTGTCTGTTGCTCTCAAATAAATAAATAAAAGTAAAATAAAATAAAAACATATTTTCTCAGGATGTTGCTCAGAGGTATAGAACTTGCTCAGCATGCACAAGGCCTTGGGCTCCAGCCTCAACATTTTAAAACATAAAATAAAACCAGTGCTGTCTTGGGAAGATGAGGGAAAATCTGTGGGTGTGACTTTGGAACTAGATCGATCTCTTGCCACTTTGGCATTCAAGACATTTTGTTGATTTCTTTTTTAGTAGCATCTGTACTACCTACCCACCAGATATCAAGTCATGCCCGGTTGTGTATCCAAGGCTAACAACTAACACTGTCCGTAGGCATTGACAAATGTTCACTGAAGGGAATAATTGGGCTCCCTCCTCCCTGATTGTGAAATGCTGGACTCAAGGAAGATTGTTTTGGTGTATATTTCTGAATGACAACTTCTGTCCCCAGGCCCACTCCCAGCCTATTTACAATTCATTCAAACTTGGGAACCAAAGTTCCCCGATCTTAGATGATATCTAATAAAACTTCAATAGAATTAACACCAGTCATCTTACTTTTTTTCATTTACTTATTTGTTCTGACTACTTCATAATATTTCAATGGTTTCTAAAGATCTATTTCCTCATATTTGCTCCTTTACTGCTTCATACATGACCCCCATACAATGAAAGTTGTGTAAATCTTTCTGAGATGTTGACAGTTTCACTCTGGGTTGCTCATAACTAAATTTCACTTTGAAATACTGACTGGGAGAGTAAGAATTATGTGTATTTTATTAAAATATATGCATGTGGTTCGTTAGCCACGTTAAGGTGATTAATGGGGCAGTCTCCACCTCCATTTCCAGCAACAACACAAGATCAAAGATAGAATGGCGAAAGAGTATGCAGTTTGTGAAGTTGGCCAGCCACCAATCAATACAGTTATTATTTAGTTTTCTCTTTACACTGATTAAATACTTGATAAGAAAGAGGAAGATTTTACTTTGCCTCATGAGGGGAGAGTACAGACTATCGTGGCAGAGAAGACATGATGGCAGCGGAGTGTGAGGCTGCTTCTTCTCATCTGGACCCGTCAGGAAACAGAAAAAGGGAGGGTGGTGCCAATGCTCCTCTGACTTTCTTGGTCCCTCCTTATTCTGTCTGTGGTGATGGCCGTGGGGCAGTACCACCCACATTCAGCATGGGCCTTCCCTCCCTAGCTAACCCTCTCTGCTAACGTCCTCCCAGACATGCCCAGAGACGTGACTCCTCGTTGACTTTAAATCCAGTTGAGTGGACCATGAAAGGTAACTAGTACCACCCTCTTCAGACATGGCGGGGATGATCACATCCTACACCCGTGAGCTAAGCCTGATCTGCAGGCTAGCAGGTGGTAAAAAATCTGTGTATGTTAAGACACAGTTCTTATTACTTAAATAAATGGTGACTTAAATCATAACCATAGATTTTAAAGTGGTAAAATCCCTCGGTTGTGCTGGTTTTTTTTTCAATATTATTTTAGTGGACATATGACAGTTATGTATTTATAGTGTTCAATGTGATATTTTCACACATGCCAACAATGAATCAGGACAAATAGCATATTTATCATTTTGTGTTGGGAATATTCAGAACCCTTTCTTCTAGATATGTTGACATATACAATGAATTATTTACTGAGTGCTGAGAATAAAAGCAAGGGCGACCACACCCCACCAGAGTTGAGTTTCTCAGGATAAGGATTTGAACCCACAACTCCAGAGGAGACAGTGACCTTAATGCAGCAGCATAGACCACTTGGCCACTCTGAATGCATGGCCTAAACTGTAATTACCACAGCTGCTTCATCCTGCCATATTCCTGTCTAGCTATGCTTCTGTTCTCTATGACAAACTATCTTCTTTTCCTCAGCTTTCTCTGAACTTGGTGGCCCTTATTTTATGCTCTCCTGCTATAAAAATCAACTTTTTATACCTTCTAACTATGAATGAGAGTAGGCAGCATTTAATTTTCTGGGTCTGGCTTATTTCACCATTTCCTATGCTCTATGCAGAGAGAGACAGAGAAGCACAGAGGACAGTGGAACCCAAGGCATAGCTGATGCCTCACAACACTTGCGGTCCGATTTCTCTCACAGAACTCCAGCTGCGTGCCTTAAGAGACCGTGAGGTTCAAAGAACCATTTCATGACATTGCTACTAGCATCTGTTGCAGTCAGGTTCACACTGTCAGAAAACTCCTGACAAGAGCAGCATGTGGGGAAAGGGTTCATTTTGGGTTACAGACTCGAGGGGAAGCTCCATGATGGCAGGGGAAAACGACGGCATAAGCAGAGGGTGGACATCACCTCCTGGCCAACATCACATGGACAACATCAGCAGGAAGGTGTCCCAAACACTGGCAAGGGGAAGCTGGCTATAACACCCATAAACCAGCTCCCAACAATACACTGCCTCCAGGGGGCGTTAATTCTCAGATCTCCATCAGCTTGGAACACCTAAGTTTATGGGGGACACCTGAATCAAACCACCACACCATCTTTTAGTTGAACAACTCCCTCACAAAGACTTTTTGAGTCATTTAAGTAACATACTGATGAGGGCTGAGGATGCAGGTCAGTGGTCCCATGCTTGCTCAGCATATCCAAGGCCCTGAGTTTGATCCCCATGATTCCTAGCACTGCCAAAAAAATACTGGTGAATACAAGAAGATCCCCAGTGAAACCAACTTTATCCCATCAACTCCCACAAAAGCCCAGAGCCTCCACTCTCGGTTAGACATAACAACATTGTTGAATGGGCTTGCACTATGCCTGGACCCCTGCACATGAGACCAGTGGTGGAATTCTCCACTTTGCGGCATCATTGTTAGTGCTCAAAAAGTTTCAGATTTCTGCCCAACATGTGGAGTAGTTCATTCCTCATTATATTATGTCAAGAAACTCTTAAATAGAAATAGTATATGAAAATATAACCACAGTCCTTAACTTTAATTCCTATACTATTAAAATGCTGTGAAAACAAAACCAAAGTGCATAACACCAGACTAATAGCATTGGTCCAGGGAATTCTTAAGGCAGCTAAATATATAAAACTGCATTGATGTCCATTTGGTGCCATGAGCCCTCAGTGAGTCTTACATGGCTGATTCAAAGCTTTGTTGCTGTTGGTAGCATCTATTCCCAGAGCTCAGACCTTTAGCTGGCTTTGTCATCAGTAACAACAAGTTTCCATTTATCTTCACCACTCTTCCAACTTGGATTCTGTTTACCTGATCCTGTCATGTTCTTTCTCTCTCTCCTCCTCCTCTTTTTCCCTTCTTCCCTTGTTCCTTCCATCCCTCCTTCTCTATCTTTCTCTGCCTCTCTCTCTCTCTCTCTCTTATCTTTTCATTTGCAAGAAGATATTTTTCCAGACTTCCCTGAGAAATCTTACTTGGCAGGTCAATTTTTTGAGAACTCTCATGACTGCAAATGTCTTTGTTAGCCTCATTTTTTATTTGTGGTTGTCCAGGTACAATATTGTAAATTTTCCAGAGTTCATTGTTACCTTTTCACACCACCCTGCTCACACAGAGAGATTCCCTCTTTGAACTACTCTGAGTATCCTGCGTCTTACTTGCTTAACCTTTGGGCATTTGAAGACGTTTTGTTTGGTGGTGGTGGCGGCGGCGGTGGTGTGTGTGTGTGTGTGTGTGTGTGTGTGTGTTATATCCATGGGCATGTGCCACGCTGCAGACAGGGTGTGCTCATCTGCTGTGGAGTACACTTGCCATGCCCAGTATCCCCCTCCATTGCTCGGCTACCTGAACCTGACTGAGGCTGGAGTCTTACTGATCCCAGAGCTCTCAGGATTTTTTGTGAGCTCATTTGTTTGGTTCTGTTCTGTTTTATGTGAGCCCTGACTCTCAATTCTCAGTCACTGCTCTCCATAGGACTGAGGCTATAGATGTGTGTGCCCATACCCAGCTGTTTGTGTGGGACCTGGCGATGGCCTCTTCAGACTTACACAGGCAATGCTCTTAGCCACTGAGCCATCTCCAGCCCATTTGTATATTGTTTAATTCTCTAACTTTGAGTTCATTATCCAAAGTCCCATCACTATTCACAAGCGAACCGACAAAAATCTTTTGCTTCATATTTGTATCCCAAATGTTTCTTGATTTAAAATTACAAACATGCTGATTTTAAAGTAACACTGTTTATTTTCTTTGAGACAGAGTCAATGAGCAAAATAAACATGTATGTAATATTTTCTTAGTGGCTACCCTAATACAAGTAGTCACTAAAGCATATAATAATAATTGTGCTACAAATGTCATACTTCTCTTTAAACATTGTATAGAGTCATGTCACATAACTTGACTTTTAAAAAAAATACTTTCTCTGATTGAAAAATGATTGTGGCTATTATTTATTGTTGCAGTTTAAAAAAAACTAAGCTACAGAATGCAGTATGGGAATTTTACAGAGAAATGCAAGGACAGTAAGTTCCATAGGAAATTTATCAGACTTAATGAAGCAGTATTGCAAAAAGCATAATTTCACACATAGCAACCAAGAAAACAATGACAATTATGAATCAACCTTTGTCCACCAGCTCCACCATATGGCACTGTGAGAACTAACAGTTAATGCTCAAGTGGAGAGAATTGTAACAAATATTGAAAATACTTAACTTATGGCTGATATTAATTTAAAGTGGCAAGAAATACTCAATATTCTGTGAGTCATGAGTATATGTCATTATCTTGCCCTTAGTTTAAGCTGTTCTGTGTATGTTTTCCCTGTGAAAACACATACGATAGAAAAATCAACCTTGAACTGTAAATACAAATGCTTACAGAATGCTTTGCAACATTATTTTGTAGCTTACAATGGTGGATTAGTGTCCATGATTTTCTTTATTTAAGCCAATAATGTGTTATACAATAAAACTTAGACAATGGTCATGTTATCAGCTTTTATGGTAGTCAAAATTACATCATTTCCAAAATACAAGAAGATGAGGAAATGTAAAGCATCCCTTATAAATCAAACAAGCCTTTGGGAATTAAATAAAGCCTTTTTCAGCTTCACTTCCTGTCACCTACCTGCTTCTTTGCTTGTTTCTTAAGTTGTAGCATAGAAGTACTTTTTTTCTTAGTGATCCTTTCTTTTATGGGATTATTTTCCAATTTAATCAACTTTTAAAATACATATTATTGTATATATTTAGGATACCCAACACAACATTATAGGATTACAGAGATCATTAAGTGGCTATTGTAGTGCCAATTAACATACCCATCATCTCACATATTTGCCATACAGGCCTTTAGTGACAAGAACTGATAAATCTCATTTGGTAGAAATCCCACATACAGGACAATTGTATTATCGCCAATCCTTGTGCTACATGTTCAGTGTCTAGGTTTAGCCCATCATCTACCCTTGTAAGTCTAAACTCCTTTGTGTGCAGGTGTGTGTTTATGGTTCTATGTGCGTATATTTATGTATGAGTAAATGTATGTGTGAGTATATATGCATATTGTGGACATGCGTGTGGAGGGCATATGCTGACACCAGTGTCTTTCTTGATTGCTCTCCACAGTATTGACTGAGACACAATGTTTCACTTGAGCCCAGATCCATGGACTATGCTAGGCTAGCTAACCAACTTGCCCCAGAGATCCCCCACCTTTGCCTTCCAAGCGCTGGGATTCCAGGCAGGACGCCTGCCTGGTATTTAGGTGTGTGCTGTGGATCTGAACTCCAAGTCCTCAAGCACTTTATCCACTGAGCTGTCTCACCAACTCCTAAATCTATGAAATCTTTAGAAAATAAATATTTTATTTTTTTAAGATGAAATTCTATGCCATTTATTCAGGTGTTTCAGAAAATATTTGATCATTTCTTTCAAAATGTACATTTTTTAAAATTCATACAAAACTGTAGTTTCTAAAACCTGACAGAAACAGTGAAAAAGGATTCTCAAAAAATTGCACCAAAAGTAAAAAGACATAGGATTCTCAAAAAATTGCACCAAAAGTAAAAAGACACCCTCCCTCCAACCCTTTTACATGAAAGCATAAATATGGCAGGTACAAATTAATTTTCCTTGAGTTCTTAGTTGAAATTTGGTCTGTAACATGAACATGCTAACATAGAAAAAAAGAAAGAAAGAAAAAGTTGACTTGTCCATGACTGAATTAAGTTGCTCAGGACACCAGCAGCCTCAGCTCGTCCTTCAGGTGTTTATTAAACAGAGGAACTGAGAAGTGAGGCTTACATCTCATCACACACGCATCTGTACCCAAGGGAACAGTGGTACATGGGACAGGGCTCTCCACTGTGGCTGATCTCAGAAGTTATCTCCATCCTTTCCATGAGAACAAGACACCAGATTGCTATAGAGTGACAATGACACCATGGGCATCACAGCAGATCTTATTCCCAGACACTGACAACATCCCACCCTCACAGGGGTGTTTTTGCTTTTTTAACTTTTGAACAGATTTGCTTTTCAAAATATTAAGAACTTCTATGATGATACTATCCATTCTACAAGAGGGACACAGAATTCCACCGGGGAATATAAGAATGACAGCAATGAAAGGAAAGGGGTTGACAGTTCTTCTGGAAGGAAAGATGACCAGCCCTCCCATGGGTCTGCTCTCTCCGCTACTGTGGGTCAGGTCTTAAGGGACAGAAAGGCCTGTGGAGAAGAACTACCGACTGAGAGGGATATTGCACAACCCGGAAGAGTAGGACAAGCAGGGAAGGGGGATGGAGGAGGCTGTGTTGCTGATAAAGGTTAATCCTGAACCAGGAGCAGTATCTGTTTCGGCAGTCACCAAACATAAATATTGTCTTCATTGAATGTTGTGGATCCTCTCTCCCCCTGTGATCCACTTTCTAGACTGGAGCATATGAGGATAGTTTAAAGAAACAGATCCCTCAAAAACCATTATTTTGAGCAGCAAAGTTCAAAGCTAATTGTTTTAAGCACAAAAGGAAGGGATCTGTGGGAGGAACTAAGTCATTCACAGCCATAGAGGCTGATTGTGAAGCTAGGGGTCCTCTATTCCTGTGCTGTAGCCCATGTGTGAGTTCTAGAGTGTTCTGGGTCGGCCCCATCTAATTTGTGAAACTTGCGGTTGCACTTGGCGAACTGAGGTGATGTCCATGAACTGATCAACTACAGTAGCATCAGAGCCAGACTCACCCAGACACCAAAGAAGACATTTATGGTAAGGACATGGTCTTCTTTCTCAGGGGAGAGCCTTATAGGTCACCAAAGGTGCCCATCATGAAGCACATGGTTACATCCTACAGGGCATTAAAGAAGGTGACAAGAAATATGACAACCTTATAGGTTGAAATTTTTTTGCTGACAGCATCCATGAGAGATATTGCCTATCTCTCTGAGTGCCTCTTTGCACAGTGACAGAAATGTAGCTTCTAGAGAGGTAGGAGGCTGATCTCCATGGGCAGTGGTGAATGTCAGGAGCATGCATATAATGTATTAGTGTGCATGCACTTCTTTATTTTAGGGAAATTTCATCTTTTTTAATGACAAGAATTGCACAGTTTATTATTTTGAGACAATTGTTGCAGACATGAACATTTAAACTTTTCTCAGCAAGGTGCTTTAACAATAAAAAATATTTTAAGTTGGAAAGAGCCAGTAACTTGGATCAAAGTTCACAGACTCCCAAATTAATATAGCCTCCATCATCTCCCTATATTTTGCAAACAATACTTTTAATAACACCTTTTAAAACACTAAAGGAGACAGCAAGCTGAAACAGTTTTCAAAGCACAAGAAGAGGTCCCAGAACATTACTTAAAGAAGGTGCTAAGGGGCGAAGGAAGTGGAGAATATTTTAATATTTCCCCATACAGACTAAAAATTTAAAAAGCAAACAAACAAGAAAAAGAAAACTGAGAAAGAAACTTTCCCAGTTTATAATATAGTTCTAGTTTGACAAGATCCATGAGTTTAAACAGAGAGAACCAGTTGGGCAATAAAATGAGCATTTCAACTACATAAAAATCAGTGAGGTGGTAAGAACCACCAACAATCTGAGGCATTACTACATGGCCTTTCCGAAAGTTTGATGTACATACAAGGCACATTGATATAAAAATAGATCTCTGGCCAACAAATATATTAAATAAGCAAATTAAATGTACTTCTTAAATATCTTTTCTAAAGCTAGGCTTGATAGCTCACACCTTTAACTCCAAGCACTCAGGAAGATAGGATGGAGGATGGCCATGAGTTTAAGGCCAGCATGGGCTACAGAGTAAGTTCAATGTCATCCTTATCTAGATGGATAACTACCTCAAAAAAGGAAGTGTTAAAATCTTTCTTATATGTTGAGAGTAATTTCTCAATAGCAAATACCTATTCTTTTTCGGGGGAGGGGGGTGGTGTTCATATGTGTGTAGTATGTATTTTATAGTGTGTGTGTGTGTGTGTGTGTGTGTGTGTGTGTGTGTGTAAGAGAAAGAGAGAGAGAGAGAGATGCATGTGTATGTGATGTGCAGATGCACATGCCCTTTGCACACATGTGTGGACACCAGAGGAGAACACCAACTTTCCTCATCTATCACTTTTATCCATATGTTTCTTGGAACCTGAAGCTGATGTCCCCCACCCCCATATGACTGGCTGACCAGTGAGCCCCAGTGATTCCCCAGGCTCACCCTCCACAGAACTGGGATTGCACCTGTGATGGCCTTCCCCCGATGTTTACTTCAATGCTAAGGAATCAAACTCAGGGCAAATCAGACTTAATTCCAGCACAGCAAGCACTCTTCCCTACTTAGCCATCTCCTCTGCCCCAAACTCCCACTTGTTATTAAGCATTGATTCCATGTCAATCTTCTAACTGATTTATTCAGATTTATTAACATAAATAGTGTTTAAAATAGCTTTTTGAAATTGATATTATTATTTTATGATTACCCATCTTCTTCTAGATTTTTTAAAAACGAGCAATTGAGTCACGTTCCTAAGATCACAAAGCTGAGAATGAGTAAACCTAGATCTAACACACATTTACAGAATTATTTTCCAAACCACAACATACTGCCACCTTCTACTCAAGTGAGTGTGGGGCAATTGCCAGGATAGACCATATATTGGGCCACAAATTCTAAATATAGTGAAAAGGATGGATATGGTACAATGTGCCTTTCCCAGTCACAATAGGATTTACTCAAATATATTGATAACAGAAGTAAATTCATGCACATGTGGAAATAAAGTTAAATTAACGCACTCTTACACAGCCAATGGACTGAAGAAGAAAGTAGAAGGTAAATCCCTAGAGAAAAATGAACATGAAAGTGGGAAATGTCAAAGAAAGGTTAGGGATACAGTCAGCACAGTGCTAGAAGGGTTATGATTCTAAGTTCTATTAAACAAGAAAGATTCCAAATCAACAACCTGACTTGATGCCTTTACTAACTAGAAAGGAAAGAAACTATGCCCAAAACTAGCAGACAGAATGAAATAATGAAGAGAGGAGCAGAAGTAATGAAACAGAGAACAAGAAACAGGAGAGACAAATCAATGAAACTGAAGATTGGGTCTCTGAAAAGGGAATGAAATTTACAAAACTTCAGCTAGATTGAGAATGAAAGAGACACTCAAACTGCTAAAACCGGTAGATTTTGATGTGATTATTTAAATGTATGGCCCCATAGACTCTGGTGATTATTAAAATTGATTTTACAACTTTAGCCCCTAGCAGGTAGATCCCTGCTTAGAGTCCAGCCCTAAGGTGTGCAGAGAAGTTTGGATCTCTGGCTGTTTGAGCATTTTGGTGTTTGCTGGCTGTTTCATGGTATCCCTAGGTTTAGATCTATGGAAACACTCCAGCTCCTCTTGCCATTGATCAGATTTCCCTGGAATTCTAAGTGCTCCTCCACAGGGCATTAACATTTCTGTTCAGCCAAGCAATCATTGATTCTACCTAGGTTTATGAGAGATCCAAGCACGTAACAAACCATCCATTAAAATAAGTTTCTCTTTTCTTTCCCATGTGAGATAGTTCACTGACTTGCAGACATCACTACCTTCACACTACCATTTGTTTTTTTGTTATATTATCATCAACCTTTCCATTCTGCCAGCTTATCTGAGTTTCATATTTTAAAATAAGCATTCTGTTGCTGAAAAACTTGAATTAATTTCCAGCTTTTTATCTTGTATTCTCATATTGTCACAATACTTTCTTCTTAAAACATATTAAAATATCCTTCCTTGAAGCAAATTTGAAAATGTTTGCTTTAGTCATCCAATTTGTATATCTTAGAACTAGGAATACCCCTCTGATCTTTTTCCTCTTTTTTGGACAATGAAAATATTCCATATAGTAAAAAAGTGTCATGTGGACATCAGGAAGACATCTAGAAGTTCTCTTCCCACTCTTCACACTGGCCTCTGTCTAGAAAGATACACTTTAAATCAGGCTTGAGGCTGTCCATCTCTGCTATGTTATACATTCCTTTTTGAGTGATATACTTTTGACCCAGTGGTCTTCCAGGCAAGTGGCCATCCACCACAGCATGACAGCTACATGGGTGATATTGTGTCTGAGAATTACATGTGAATTTGGTTCTTTCTTAGGCTTTGTTGATTTGTATTCAACATGGCATTTTATTCAGGTACTATTTCATCAAGAAAATATTAAGCAACAATGTGTTTTTATTTAGAGCATTATAGAAAGTTCCTTGTACATCTGTCTAAGATAATAAAGTAATTTTGAGACAAAGGAATGCAAAAATAATTGAAATCGAGATCTATGAAAAATGTGCCTATGTATATACATGTATATATATGTGTGTGTGTGTGTGTGTGTATACATAGGCACATTTTTCATATATATATATATATATATATATATATATATATATATATATATATATGTATGTATATATATATATATATATGTATATAAAATAAAACAGAGGAAGACATACAAGAATAAAACTCTTAGAAACTACATTTTTCAACCAAAAGAATAGTAATGCACTAATATTATAAGTAACACAAAAATAGGTCTTGTGGGATTTCTTGATATGTGTAAATAATTGTAATACTACTTAAAGAAAACTCTTGTTGGGCTGGAGAGATGGTTTAGCGGTTAAGTGCTTGCCTGTGAAGCCTAAGGACCCTGGTTCAAGGCTCCATTCCCCAGGACCCATGTTAGCCAGATGCACAAAGGGGTGCACACGTTTGGAGTTCATTTGCAGTGGCTCAAGGCCTTGGTGCACCCATTCTCTCGCTCTCTCTTGCCCCCGACCTGTGGGGCCAATGTTACGCGGGGTGGTCGAGGGGGGCTACAACCTGAAAGAACGGGTGGGAAAGAAGAAGGAGACCAAGCGGAGGTTTTGTCAAGGTCTCGTTTAATGTTGGATTTTTTAGCTCTTTTATAATCAACCAGCAGGTAGGGCAATAAGGAAGGAAAAAAGGGGGAGGGGGTACAAGGAAGGAGGAAGTAGGGCCACCTGGCCATAATCTTCTGGAGCATCTTTTCGGAATCTCTCTTGTGACGTCTCCCAGAGCAGCTGTTTGTTCTCGGGGGAGGGGCTGCATGAGGGCTGCTAGTTCTCTTTTGTCCTCAGGGCAGTGAGGGGCCATATGAAGGCTGTTAGTTCTTCTTTTGTCCTAGGGAGGTCAGGTCATGGTCTCTGACATTTCCTCCCTCTTTATATAATTGAAATGGGCAAGGTACCCTGTCTTAGGCTGTATGGTATGCTTCCAGTCCCAGCACCAGTTACTGAAGATGGCCTGCCTGTCTTAAGCTATGAGGGCTGCCTCCACCCCTGGATCCACAATAATCCCGTCATTGGCTGCGATTACAGCTCATGGAAGGTGATCCGCCTGTCTTAGGCTATGTGGATGGCCTCCAGGGAATGGGCCCTACAATATTCTAGTCTCTGGCTGCGGCCATAGCTTAGCTGTGTGCCCCTGGGCTTGGTACCATAATAATAATAATCCCGTCATTGGGAGCCTCGCAGCCATTTAGGGAATTGAAACCATGACCTATTGTTAGCCAAGGGAGAAAAATCAAGTCGGGCCGAAGGAGAGCCGAGGGGTGCCTCATGTGTTTGGCCCTCTTCTTCTTGTAGCTGCAATCTGTGGTAATGGACAGACACCGAATTTCTGGTGGCAAAATCAACCTGTTCTTTGACAAAAGAAGTTAGTCGTTTAAATGCCCAAGGTCCAAAAGAAAGAAGAAGGAGGAGTCCTACGAAGGGACCAAGAATAGAGTGGAAAACAGAGGAGAAGAGGAGAACCAGTTTTGGTACCATGACTCCTGCTTTTCCCGGTTACGCTTTCGTTCCTCCAAACTGGAATGGACCTTGTCAATACTATTTTGAACTAGGCCAGTTTTGTCCATATAAAAACAACATTCTTCCTTAAGTGCAGCACAGAGTCCCCCCTCTTGTAGAAAGACTAGGTCTAGCCCACGTCTGTTTTGGAGGACTACTTCAGACAAGGATACCATAGAGTCCTTTAAGTCTTGAAGACCCTTTTGTAATTCCTGCAAGTCCTTATCTACTGCCAAAGAGAGTTGATTATATTGTTGTTGGGAGGTGACTAATGAAGCGATGCCTGTGCCTGCTCCGGCGGCACCCAACCCCAGGATAACAGCAAGAGTGATGGCAGTGATAGGCTCCCGTTTGGCACGTGACGGAGATGTTCCTCCCTCCCAAAAATGGAGGAACTCATCTTTGGAATGTATTGTTAGCTTGGGGAAGAGTTGTACAAGGACACAATAATCTTTGTGAGCTAAGAAGGTGGAAGTTACAACGTAAGGAGTGAGACCAGTAGAGCATGTGAAGTAAGTACCAGCAGGGGCAACAATATAGAGAAAGCTAGAGTTAACAACGTGAGTGAGATTGCAGGTTGTTTGAAGCTCTATAGGGGGAAGCATGGATGGACCCAGGAGGCACACCCCGCACCCAGATACCTGGGCGACTGTGAGGTCAACCCCATCTTGCTGTTGCCACCGTAAAGCCATGGTGTCATTGGTCACCATTAATTCTGCATATAAGGCTATCCCTTCATAAAAAGGGGGTCGAGGTGAATAACATACCCAGCATTCCTGAAATTCAGATATATTGGTCTGATGTATGGCCTCTATAGAGGCATTAACCATGGTCAGAATAAGGTCTGCAGATGAAGGCAATCCTAATGGTAGGGTAGGTCGAAATAGAGTGACATCAATAACAGCTTTTGGTGTTGAGAGAGAGGGGGCATGTATGTTTTTAGCCTGGCTGGGAGGGGGCTGATGAAGAACGGGATTTGGTCCTATAGCAACTTAAGAGAATTGAGGGGATTTTTTAAGAAGTTTAATTTTAAAAGTGAGGCCAGGGTCTGTCCCGTAGGCATATAACCTAAGGCCCCACTCAAATCCTCTACGGTTTTCCCATTGTGCTTCCTTTCCCTTTTTGGTGAAGGAATCAGTATGGGGTTGCACCAATTGTTATTGGAGCTACAACCCATATCGATAATGACTGACAGGCAAGGGGATTTCTCAGGAGGAGAAGAAAGTGAAACTAAAGAAACGCTGCGCGAGAGAGGGTGGAGGCAGTATTCAGTGACAGAAAGGAGTTGTTGTTTATCTGGATGTGAATGTGCTTCCTCCACTATGTCTCTTATGAGTCCCCAGTAGGAGAAAATTGTGGAGGGAATGGAATCAGGTCCCTCCTTTAGAATATGGCGATTTAGGTCTTTACCTACCTTTTGCCATTTTTCAGGATGAATATCAGGACCAGAAATAATGAACCAGGGACACACTTTGTCAATGAAAACAAAAAAATTAACGAGGTCCTTTTTCTTAACTCTAATTCCTCTTTCCCTGAGTGAGCTCTTTAAATCCTTAAGAAAAAGAGCCTCTTTACTAAGCTTTTGGCCCATTCTGAAAATCGGACGAGAATGAAAAATAAGGGCCCTGACTTACCGTGTCCCGTAGCCGAAATCGCGAGCGAGGAAATGGCTGGGCACTCTTCAAAATGTCTCTTGGCGTCCCGAGGAGATCTCCATCGCGGTTAGTCGTCTGGTCGAGACCCGTGCCTCGAGCCCCCACGTTGGGCACCACTTGCCCCTGACCTGTGGGGCCAATGTTACACGGGGTGGTCAAGGAGGGCTGCAACCTGAAAGAATGGGTGGGAAAGAAGAAGGAGACCAAGCGGAGGTTTTGTCAAGGTCTCCTTTAATGTTGGATTTTTTAGCTCTTTTATAATCAACCAGCAGGTAGGACAATAAGGAGGGAAAAAAGGGGGAGGGGGTACAAGGAAGGAGGAAGTAGGGCCACCTGGCCATAATCTTCTGGAGCATCTTTTCGGAATCTCTCTTGTGACGTCTCCCAGAGCAGCTGTTTGTTCTCGGGGGAGGGGCTGCATGAGGGCTGCTAGTTCTCTCTTGTCCTCAGGGCAGTGAGTGGCCATATGAAGGCTGTTAGTTCTTCTTTTGTCCTAGGGCGGTCAGGTCATGGTCTCTGACACTCTCTCTCTCTCTCTCATCTGCCTCTTTCTCTCTCTGTCTGTCGCTCTCAAATAAATAAATAAATAAAATGATAAACAAAAAAAATTTAAAAAGAAAACTTTTGTTAAATTTCACAAACTAGTGGTTCAGGTTTTGGAGTGACAGAGCCCGTCTTCATTCTGGGTGGGTTTAGTTTGGGGGTTAATATGCCAGACACTCAATGGTCACTAAAACACTCCATACCAGTGGCTCCTGAGAGCAATGTCTTGTGGTCTGTAAAGATTTGACAGGTACAGACACAGCAGAAGGGCAAGTTGAGCAAGACTTTATTGTTAGAAAGTGAAGCAGAAGTCTCCCAAGCTGGAAGACGTCCTGAGTGGATGACCACTCCATGACTTGGGTCAGAGGTCCTTATATCCTCAGGAATGTAAATTAGGCATCAAATTGGGGTGGACTGGATTAGTTACTTTAAATGTACATGAGGACTCTTGATAGGTTGGTGAGTTAAGCAAAGGACACAGAGAATGTGTAGTTCTAGGAAAGAGAAAAAGTCAAGAAGTTTAAAAAAAAAATAACATCTGATAGCTGACATGTTCATGAGTCAGCATGAGTCAGGGATTTGTGTATGTTAGTCCCTGAGCTCTGTTTTCTAGACTTATCATCATAATATAAATTTATTATAAAGTCTCCATGCTCATTGGCTCTGTCAAGGCATCAGAGGTCAGTTTATTCCTTTTGAGCTCTAGCTAGCTGTCTACAATATGGAGGTTATCTTCCTCCTAATTCATATCAGTAGGTTATATTGCATTTCAAATTCTAATACTCACACATGAGCACCAATATGTGTCAAAGACTTAGATTCTGATGGCTGGACTCAACATTGTTTACCTTGACACTATTGGACAGTTGTTCCACTGGAAACTGTACTTTTGGTTCTGAATCTTTCCTGTACTAGCAATATTTTGATGAATCATCTTCCAGTGAATTGAGCAGCATTGCTGTGCAGGACTGTTTCAGTGTTTCATAGGTTAGATGTATTCTGTGGTTTAAATGCATTCTCCATTGATATTCAAGTGCTTATGGGTTCATATGGATATAACACTGCTGCGAATCAAGGGGCATCTGTAACTATAAAATACATAAAGCTTAAAGTTAATAGGAATTGGTGATCACTTGAGGACAGAGTCCCTTTTGCAGGTTCTTAGTCTTATTGATACAAGAGTTTGGAAACAGTCTCAAGGGAATTTGAGGGCAGTTTCTTACACTGAGAGAAACACCATCAAGCAGGCAAGCCAGAGATCTCAGCAGCTGCTGGAAGGGAAAAGATGGAGAGGATGGAGACAGCACAAGTAATTACACACCCTGAAAGACAAGGTGGGCACACTGGGAAAAGAGCTCCATGCTTAGACCTCCATACCTAGTGCCTTTGTTCCCTCTTTGATTAACATTGGCCAGGAAGGAATATATAACAGAATCTACTGCTATCATCTTCATTGCTAATCTTTAACACTTATGTGAGAGCTGGAAAGAGATACAAAGGGAGAGAGAAAGGATGAGAAAGAGAGAGAAACACAGAATGTATCAGGGCCTCCTACAAATGCATTCAAAATCCAGATGCAGCTCCTCTGTGTGTTTGACTTTATGTGGGTATTGAGGAATCAAACCCTGGCTGTCATACTTTGCAAACAAGTGCCTTTGGTCACTGAACCATCTCCACGGTCCCCACCTTCTAATTTTGTTTGCTCATCTTTGCCCTGGAAATTGATAACAAGCAGGTTGTGAGCGTTTATCATTTCCCGAAGAGGCCAGTGCTGGTTTATTTTTTAATCTAGCTAAGGAAGGCCAGGGTTTGGAATTGAGTTACAAGCCGTTTGGGTATTATCCACTTATTGTTTGAAATCTTCTTCCTTTTTAAAGTTTAAATTTCCTCCCTGCGAGGGTGTTACTGACCACTGATCATGCCATTTGTCTCAGTGGACACTGATGTAAAATCACATCTTACGTGGAGGGGCCCGAGCGGCCCACTACCGTGAGGGGTGGCCCTTGCCTTGTCATCCTCCCACCTCCCACCTCCTGTCTTCAGGCCTCTTCCACATAACGCCACCCCTCGCTGGCCTCCAGAAATCCACATTGCTGCTGCTGACTTCTTATTCTCCCAGGATGAAGGACACAGCAGGAACTCATAAAGAGATTTTCCAAGGGCTGGGCTAAGCACACAATTCATGGAACAAAATACCCACCCACCTGACTTCTATTATTCTGCCTGCGAGAAACGCAGAGGCTGAGTTTCTTATGCCAAGGGGGTCACCTCTCACAGTTTCCTCGCAGTCTTCTGAGTCCTCCCCATCAGCCCAGCCAAGGACAGGTGGGGCACCTTCAAAGCCACTCATGTCTATGCCAACCTTTATACCTCCAGGCCACCCACCTCCTTTTAAAGTCCAGCTTGCTTTTCCTCCCACAGTATTCAGCTTCTTTTACTTTTCTTAGCAGGCATATTGTGACTCACTTCTAACGGAGAATGGCCCAGGTTACCCACTGAAGTCGATTGTGGCCTCTTGAAGCCATTCCACATAATCAAATAAACAATGTCACACTAGTTATCAGTAGAGTACTGCCCAAACGTATTATATTTTTTACAATCATGGTTTCAGCTATGTTCTCCATCTCAGCAGCACGTCCTTGTTCCACTGTTTTCTTTTTATCTTGTTTCACTTATAGTGAAACCTGATCCATATCTATATCTATATCTATATCATCTATATCTATATCTATCTATCTATCTATCTATCTATCTATCTATCTATATATATATATATGGATAAAGTCTGATTTTTCATGTCTTGGAAATTTGATCCAAGCTTAACATGTATATTTATTCTCCCTTAATTTAGATTTAATTTTGCAATTAAACTGGATTAAGTGTTGTAAAAACTAGAGAACATTAGAATTAATTTATCAATGGACCAATAAAATTAATAAATTCAAATTAAACTGAATTAAGTGTTAGAAAAAATAGAGACCATTAAAATTACTAAAGAATTCAATTCAGCCCATGAATATTCACTCCAGATTTTTTCATTTGTTGTTATTTTGAGACAGGACATCATTTTGTAACCCAGCTGGCCTGTACATCACGACCCTCCTTCCTCAGCCTCAGGGTGCTGGATTACAGGCATAACCTCCATTCCAACTGCATAACCACTAAATTCTTAACCTTTACAACTAATGCAATAATGAATTATGCAAAATAACATCTCAATTATATGAAACTATTTTTGATGTGATATCAGTTATCTGCACATAGATCACAAATATATATATATGTATATTTTAATTTTTTGTTCATTTTTATTTATTTATTTGAGAGTGGCAGAGAGAGAGAGAGAGAGAGAGAGAGAGAGAGAAAGATAGAATGGGCACGCCAGGGCCTCCAGCCACTGCAAACAAACTCCAGACTCATGCACACCCTTGTGCATCTGGCTAATGTGGGTCCTGGAGAATCGAGCCTCCAACCGGGGTCCTTAGGCTTCACAGGCAAGTGCTTAACTGCTAAGCCATCTCTCCAGCCCCACAAATATATTTTTATGTATAGGCATTATACATAGATATGTATAATATGTGTAGATACTATAGTAAGCTTTTTATTTGAGTAATTTTCACATTATGTCATAATTACCTTTGTAGGGGCTGGAGAGATGGGTTAGTGGTTAAGGTGCTTGCCTGCAAAGCCAAAGGACACAGGTTTAACTCCTCAGGACCCACGTATGCCAGATGCACAAGGGGGCACATGTATCTGGAGTTTGTTTGCCATGGCTGGAGATCCTGGCATGCCCATTCTCTCTCTCTCTCTCTCTCTCTCTCTCTCTCTCTCTCTCTCTCTCTCTCTCTCCCTTTTTCTGTATCTCTCTCTCTCAAAGAAATAAGTATAAATAAAAATATTTTAAAATTACCTTTTAAATTTATTAAATAGTTCACAGTGCTCTGTATCATATCACTTTGGGGGGTGTACAAGCAGCTATATGCCCATTCCATTGAAACACATGTATGTTCCAAAATGTCTACATTATTATATAGATCTTTACATCTTCATTGTAGGATTTGGATTCTATATCATAACTCTAACAACAATCTCTGACCCTGATAAATGAAAATGTTTCATTGAACATGAAAAACACACACCCACCCTTCAGGCATACTTTAAATGTGCTTCTAGAACACTTTTCATCACAGAACCTTCCTGACTGTTAGTCACGTGTTCATTGTGTCTTACTTAAGTCAGCTAGGTAGTGTTATATGTTACATTCATTGGGACTGGTATCCCATTGATCAGTTGACTTTACTTCATTGTTATTAGGAGTTACATTTAGTTTGTTACTATTTATAAAACTCTATTATATGTTACAGACATTCATAATTTATATTGTGAATGGTTTCCTTAGGTTTAATAACTTGATCTTTTTACTTAAATATGTTAATTATAACTTTGATTTTTCTCTGTGATCTCAATTCTTTTCAACATATTGAGTATTAGTGTTGTACTTTGTGTGTCCTTGTTTAGGTAAATAATGTGAGAACAAAGTTGAGTTTCTCCAAATACTCCCCTGAGATATTTTCTATACCATTAATCAAATGACCCATTCCCCAAATGCTTTTATGAAGTAACTCATGTTCTCTCTCTGTGTCTCTCTGTCTCTGTTTCTGTCTCTCTCTCTCTCTCCCTCTCAAAGGGAATAGACTACAATTTCTATTCTTCCATCTATTAACTATCAACAGAACTCTACTGATTAAATTTAAGCATAACTTCCTCCTGATAAGGCTGAGCCACCCACATTCTTGTTCCTTTTCATCCATTTCATTCATTCTATTTTAAACATTCCCAGCATCCTCATCAAACCTCATTGTAATTGTATCACCACTATAAACTCATGTGGGACAGTGGAACTCTTTATCATGACTTTGAAACTCACTCAAGATCATGACACATTTTTCTGTTCCTTTAAATTCTGAGTCATATGAAAGTTCAGTTTCTAGCTTTTTCAGGAACCTTCCCACTGGTTTCTATAGAGGCTGCAGTAATTGACTCTCCCACCACCACAGCATGCAAGTTCTGCTTTCTCTGCATCCTGGACAGAATTTTTTTTTATTTTGGTCCTAATCTTATCAAAGGAATAATAGTTCTACCTCATAAAATTGTTCAATATATCTTAAATGGGGGAAAACTTGGGTCCAAAGCCCATTTGTGATGAGATATTGACAAACTCAACAATGCACAGGAAACCCCATCTGCTGTGAGTCCATAGCATAATGGATTTGTGTGTCTAGAAGACAGCATGGCCCAGCCTCACTTCCTAACCTCCTGCTCATATATTCTTTCCATCCTTCATTAACTTCTCTGAGCCTTTGAAAGTGCGGCTTAGTGCCACATTTAGAGCTGAGCTCAAACTTGTCACTTATTCCTGATAGCTTTGTCTTCTGTGGATCTCTGAAATCACCTCTACCCTTAACATAGACAAATGTCTGTGTTTGAGGCTGTGAGCAGTACCAATTGGCAGTGAGGTGGCAATACCAGGAGGATGGAAAGGACTCACAGGTGCATGTCAGGACTTACTTCTGGGAAGTCCGTCACCTAGAAATCCTTTTCCTTGCCAGGGAATCGTCTTTATGATTTGTTTCCACCAGAAATAAGCACAGCTTGAGAAGATGTATTGCCCAACAAGATGTCACCAAAAGCCAATGGAAGACTGAGAGCTGATGGACAGAGGACAGCGGGCAACATGGTAGAGACAGTATAAGCCTCACTGCCTGCAAAAGAAAGGTAACGAGCAGTGCCAGAGGGACAAATAGGTGAAACACAGAGGTCTTCGGGCAGTAAGACAATTTTGTCACTACAGTATTTGACACAAGGCATCCTCATTGGTCTAAACACAGGATGAGTGAACCAACCCTGCTGTACTCTGTGACTTAGGGTGATAATGATGTGTCAGTGCAAATTCATGGGCTGCAGCTAATGCCCCCTGCTGTGCAGAATTTCCATAGTGGAGGGGGGTGGGTATGGAAGAACAGGAAATACACTGATATGTTTTGCACCTTCTACTTGGTTCTCCTGTAAGCATAAAAACTTCAGTGAAAAACATAGTCTTTTGAATAAAAATGAACTGTCATGAGCCAGAAACTTCCTTTGGAAACAGCCAGAAATACAAATAGGGGCTGAGGTGATACTCAGTGTTTGCATGCACACATGCAAATAAATAAATTTAAAATCATCTTAACATATTATGGGTAGCACGAGGGTTCATCGTAAAGCCAGATCTTGTTTAGAATATGTCTCTGAGATCCAGATGGAGTCTGGAAGGAAGCCAGTGCCTAGATGGTTACCCCTGGAAAGTGCTACATGAGCTGTTGTGGGAAAACAGCAAACAACACTGCAAGCAAACAGGGACACCACTACATGAAAGTCACCAGCTTGACAAGACATATATACTTGTGCAACGGTGGCACCCAGACTGGGAGGGTAACCAATGGCTTTCTGATTGGCCAAGAGATCTGTTCAGTGGAAAGGAACCCATAGGTGGAACTGGGAACCGAGTCAAAATCCTATGGAGACCAAGATTATGGTCCCACATATTTGTGGCTACCCCCATTAAAATCAATGCCTAAACCCTTCCCTCTATGCTGATCTCACTCTCCATTGGAGAATCCGTTTCTTTTTCAGAATATAGCAAAAACCAAGAACATCCAAAGTCTATCAACAAGACAAGAAAAGACAACTGACTCCCTGGGAAAGGATTAACCACCCCTCACACATCAGCTCGGGACCAGATGAAACCACAGATGAATTGGCAAGATGAGAAAGAATGGTATTTCCATTGTGAACCTGACAACCTGTGTCAAGAGGGTGGAAACAGACACTGAAGAGACTCAAAATGCACCAAGCAGAAATTCATAAGCTGCTGAGAGCACATCATTAAAGCAGATTTAAAGCATACCCACCACAGCTCATGGAATTTTCAAAAGAGGAGGTGGAAAGATTGTAAGAGCTACCGTTTGGGAGGGAATACCCAGAAGCATTTCATCCACCACCAACACACATACACACAAAATAACTGACTGCTGCTCTCACAGCTGAAAACCCCCCACTCCATGGTGAACACCAACAATCTCACTAAGGAGGACCTTCAGTGAAGTGGGGGCAGGGAGGATGGAAACTATGGTACCAATATATGATGTTTCCATATAAAGTTTCTACTTAATAAAAATAAATGTCTTTGCTATGTGCCATTTATGAGATGTTGTAAAAGATGCTTAGATCTCTATCATTTTTTAAGTGTTGAAATCAGGTCACTCATAGGCTTGCTTTGAAGATTATAGGAATTTACATATATGCATGTATATGTATATATATTTACATAAATCAAAATATGCCTTCTATGTAATCTAAATTAAATAAATGTTGGTTTCTCTTTCCAAAACATTAATAAGTGACGATAAAGACTTCAGTAAGAAGCTAGAGAAAACCTAAGATTGTAGCATAGCTAACAAGATGTAAAGTCATGGCTAAGACTGCAGAAATGATAAGTGCCAATTAGCAGCAGTAGGAGAAAATACACCAATCCTGCAAAAGCTCCGTTTCTGAATTGAAGAAAAGCTCAAACTCAGTTGGAGAGTATAATGCTAGGACATTTCTCAGCATGCCTTTACCAAAGGCAGAGCTTCTCTCAGACTTTCTTGGATAGTCAACATGAGCCTAATCACAGGTGGGAAAAAGGACAAGATATAGAGCCAGAGAAGAATCTGTCAGAACCAGGATTTGTCCCCACAGTGTTGAGTTTTTTCTGAATTGAAACCTGCACTGCACACATCACACTTCCGTGTCAGCCTTACAGCAGTTGTGCATAGAAAGGAAACACACAGCTCTGCTGTTGAAATATTTCTTAAAGACATTCCTTAAAGACTTTCCTATCAGTTACAGCTCAAGTGTTGATTACAAGAAGAAACAGTCTCCCCATTCAAGGCTGTTTAAATCCGGTTTTGTTTGATGTACTCATTTAATCTATGTTAACTATTCAAAGACCCTCACTGGTGTATACAGGCATCCTTTCTGGCCAACCCCTCCCCAAACTCTGAAAGGAACATGTAAGACGTTAGACAATACACAATGGGAGAACTGGATGGATGGAAACAAGTGGCTGTTGTGATGAGAAAGTTGAGAGATACTTGATCAAGGTTAAGGGTCTGAAACAAGGCAGCCAACAATGATGGCAACAAGAGAGCCTTGTGCCCTCAGAAAACTGTACTTTGTGGATTAGGAGAAAGAGTCAAGAGCATTATAGAAAGTGGCCTGATTTCACATAACACAAATGTTATAAAACCAAAAACGGCAGAGCAGAATGGTAGCTGACATAGCAAAGAAGTTTAGATTGAGGAAAACGCAACATGATTAACAGTTGATCAAACTCAACATACAGTCTGGTACTCTGACTTTCTGACATTTATATTTTGCCCACTGGTTAGGAAGTTTCTACTTAACTGGTGTCTGTGAATAATAGCCTTTACATTTAGCTGAGAATCATAGTAAAGTGGGCAGTTTGATGAGCATTAGCTAAGCCAACAAAGAGAAACAGCAGGAAGGCTGTTGCCTCTCAAGGTCTATGCACACTTCTGACACTCAGCTTAACAGTGATGAGGAAAGAACCTTTCATCTCCCAACATATGCCAATGGGAAGGGTCTGAAGGAATGGGGACCAGAAGAAATTGCAAAGACATATAAGAAAGGCTTCACTTTCCTGCTACATTCTTGACCTAGATAGCATTTCTTTCAGGAATTGAATGATGGTATCTAAGTACCTGTTCAGAAAGTTTTATAAATGATCATCTTCTCTGTAATAAAGGTGAGAAAATCTTTGAATATGAACTAAATATACCAGTGTACATGAAATCACATGGTTGCATATATTTTTATTACATCCAAAGTTAGAGCCAAAGTTAATGCTTGCAAGGGAAAGGGGTGTCATTCTTTGCAGTTGTATAGCCAGTCATAAGTGGTAGGAAGAAAAAGGGGGTTGGGGCAGGAGAAATGGCCTAGTGGTTAAGGCATTTGCCTGCAAAGCCGAAGGACCCATGTTCAATTCCCCAGGACCCATGTAGGCCAAATGCACAAGGTGACATTTGTTTGTAGCAACTGGAAGCCTTGGAGCACCCATTCTCTCTATTTGCCTCTTTCTCTCAAATAAATAAATTTTTAAAAAAATAAAAAGAGGTTTGGCAGTAGTGGGAGGGGGATAAGATAGGGCAGTGGTGGATAAATATGATCAAAATATAATATTTATATTCATGAAATTGACTAGCAAGCATTTCTTAAATATAAAATAAACAGAACACAACAAAAAATAGATACAAAAGATAGCCATGGTATTATAATAATGGATTCAGTATGGTGTGTCCATATGTGTGCCTATTGTGCATGGATCACAACAAATCACCCTTGCTTCACCTTCCCAATGACCACATACTCCCTTCTCAATCTCTGGTATGCTGTTTTCAGGTTGATATTTTCAGTTTTCACATGTAAGGAAAATAAATATGACCTTTATATACCTAAATAATTTCATCATCACATACACAGCTCATTTCCTCCCTGAAGTAGAAGTGAGAACAGATCATCATACCCAATAATATATCATGATTAATTTGTATATAACAAGATCCAAAAGAATCTGTAAGATAAAAGTAAATTGGTGGGAACTTACAACACTATCATATTTTATCAACTACATAATTTTTCAATTCTAGGTCAGTAAAAACTGAACTTTTATTTGATAATTTAAAGATTTATTAGAAATCTGAACATTCTTCTATGTTAGCCAAAAAGATTGTTCACACTGATTCAAGGCCTGAATATATCTTTGACTATGACCTTGTCATCAGTGGATTTGAAAGTAATGCAAATTCAGTCAAGATTGTAGTGATAGAAGTTATTTCCCCTTCCTATCAAACAAACACAAAACACATGTAGACCATATCTACAATATCAAGTTCACAGAAAAATATCTAAAAATGTAGGTGGATGGAAGTGACAAAAATTAAAGAGGTATGAGAGTGTGGTGGGGCAGTTGGCATTTCAAGCAGAATGAGTGAAGAGGTCTCCCTGCAAGGTTGCATTGAGTAAAGACCCAGTGGAACCGAGGCAGACACCCCTATGGATCTAGACTTTGGGGAGGTACGGAGACAGAGCCCAGGAGGACCAGAGAAGAGGGGAGCAGTAGACGTGGCAATGTCATAGAAAGGCCAGCACCAGAGTACAGGGCCTATCGCTTCTTCTTCTAATCAAAACGGCAAGTCATGAGTGAGTTTGGAGCAGAAGTCCCCCTCTACTATCACAGAGTCACTCTGGCAATAAAGAGATATCTATATTTATCCAGATGAGAGCAAGGAAGCAACATGCATGATACAGAAGTGATGAGAAATACCTAGACATCTAGAAGTACATGTTGAAGGAAAAGCCTGAGGGAACTACTGGAGGACAAAAGGAGCACATGAGAAGAAAAGAGTTATACATAAATGTGGTGGTAGAGGTCTCAGTTGCCACTTAGAAAGACAGAAAGATGCTTCATAGATATGATGTACCAGTTACCTGCTTGTTCCTGGGACAAAACACCTGACCAGAAGCATCTTACAAAAGGAAAGAGTTTATCTTGGTTTACATTTTTGAGGGGAAGTTTTATTATAGTGGGGAAAGTATGGCAGGTATCACATTTTTCCATAGCTGCAGGATGAGAAGAAGCTGGACTAATAAACCTTGAGACGAATCCCCAAAGACAATCTGCTTCAAGGCTTGATTTCCCAAATTCTCCACCAGCCAGGAATCAAGTACAAAGCTTAGTCACAAAAACATCAGGCTATGGGAGCATTTTACAGTCAAACCACACATTCAGCCCCCAGCCTCCATAGACTCATGGCCATCTGATGATGCAAATGCATTCAATCCACTTTTTTTTTTTTTTTTTTTTTTTTTTTTTAATTTTTATTAACATTTTCCATGATTATAAAATATATCCCATGGTAATTCCCTCCCTCCCCACCCCCACACTTTCCCGTTTGAAATTCCATTCTCAATCATATTACCTCCCCATTACAATCATTGTAATTACATATATACAATATCAACCTATTAAGTATCCTCCTCCCTTCCTTTCTCCACCAATCCACTTTTAAAAGTCCCCACAGTGCATGCCAGTCCCAACACTATTCTAAACTCCAGAGCCTCAACTGAAATTCAAGGCAGTATCTTAACTGTGAGCTCTGAAAAAAAATCAAAATGAAAGCCGCATACTTCCAACACTATATAATGACAATGAATAAACATTTACATTCCCAAAAGGAGATATGAAGGCAGAGTATGGAAAGATTCAACAATGCAGGGCAGAAAAGCAGGATGGCAAGTATCGAATCCTGCAGCTCTATATTTGGAACCTAGAACTCATGATGAAGTCCTCTGGGTTCCAAAGGGCTTGGGAAACTCCATCCCTCCAGCAGTGCTGTTTGCTTCCAAGACTGTATTCATCCTAAGTTAGTAGCTTTCCTTGTCAACCATCCCATGGTCCTGATATCTCTAGTAAGTTGGGGTCTCCATTTAGCCCATGGTTCATATACAGTAGCTGCACAGGGCCTCCTTGCATGGACTACATCCCTGCTTCATATGGCCTATCCTCAGGAACTTCCAGGGACTTTTCATAGCTTCATGACCCTCTCTGTCTTATATTTATTAAAACTAGTACTAGGGGTGGGGGGCATCAAAATTTTGTTAATCCAGGAGAGAAAAAGCCCAACTTTGAAGGGCAAGAGTTGGCTTCAAAATTCTTTCAGGCCCCCTCCTTCAATTACATTCAGCACTCCTCCTATTGTCCCAATGCAGAGAAGCTGGCCCATCCTCAGTGGTAGAAATGTCTTAAGCAATTGAAGCTGAACCAGTTGAAGTCTCTTGCCTGACTGAGTTCCTTCTTAGTTCTCCCTGGACAAACTTTATGTCTTCCTTATCCTTCTGTTCCATACTTTCCTCTGCCATAAGCACCAAACCATTACTTTCAAATTAAACTTGCTCAAGTTTTCAGGCCTGAGGAAGAACATAGCCAACCTTTCCACCAAAGTATACAAACTGCCTCTAGCCCAGATTTCAGCAAAGTCCTTTCCTTCTCTGAAACCTCAGAGGCTGTCCTTTCACAGTCTACATTTCAGTATTTTCAATTATCACCAGAATGGCACATTAAGCTCCGTTTCTCTAGTCAAAATTTCCAAATCCTTCTACTATGCTCCACAAACCAGTGCAATAAAACAAAAGACAAATGGTCGGGTTCTTCACAACAACAACCCACTTCTCTTCCATTTTTCTGTAATGGTTACCTTCTTGTTACCAGAGCAAAAACACTTAAGCCAGGAGCACCTTATGGTAGGAAGGAGTTTATTTCAACTTACATTTTTGATGAGAACTTACATCATGGTTAAAAAAAGAAAAACATGGGAAGAATACAGAACCAGGGCATCATAGCTTGTCACATCAGCTGGGAGGAAGCATCAAGAGTGAGCTAGCTATGCACTGGCAAGTTTGACTGGGTTATAAAATCCAAAGTCCTACCTACAAGTGACACACTTCCTCTAATAAGTCTCTGTGTCCCAAAAGACTTAATCATCTGGGGAACAAGTATGAGGCTTAATCAGAAACATATGCAACTATGGGGGAGACTTTGATATTCAAACCACCACATGTGCTAACAGAAATAAGGGTAGGTAATCTACTCCGCAAGTGTGAAGCCAAAGAGAAGTCAGTGCTTATAGGGATCACCAGTTTGTAGAACATTTTAAGCTATAGAACAAAGTGAAATCACTGTGGAGTTAGGAGGAACAATGTGATAAGCAAGAGGCTCAAGCCTTACATTGTACTACAGTTCTGGAAATATCCAACGAGCTGTGAAAAACTGCTAGTGAGGAGGAAGAACAGGATAAGAATAATGTATCTAGTGACAACTACACAAGATGCTCAAAGGAAGACTTGGGCCTCATCTTTACCAAATGTCATTGACACATAGGAAAATGAAGACAGAATGGAGCACTGGGCTGAAAATATAAGCCACTGAGTTAAGTGAAGAAACTATGTCTATTTCTAATTCCTATATATACTACAAAGGAATATATGAAGAAAATAAACAATTTAAAATAAACATTTATTATAATAACTAAACTAGATATGATTCAGCCACCTGCTGGAACCAGGTATGACAGACAAGGAATCTGATTTCTATAGGCCAGTCTTCTGTGTCAGCACTGACACTGATGGCTTTGTGGTCCTCCTGGCACTTCCCCAGCCATTAACTTCCCATGAACCTCTAGCAGAAATGCTTTCATGAAGCAAATGTCCCTGTCACAGTACACCTGACTACCTCCACGATGTCTCACATTAACACAATGTGCTCTGGAAAAACCAGCTTTCCAGTGATGTCATCATGAAGACAGGAAATAATAGGAAGCATGAGTCTACAAAGCAATCAGACCAACCAAATAAACCAATGGATATGTGGCTCCATCTGAGGACTGCTAACTTACTGTGAACTCTGTAATTAATTTTCTACATCTTAAAACACCAAAGTGTATTTCCAAATCTCTGGCGTGAAAGAGACAAAGGAATTGGAAAGAAGAGCGAGAAAGGACAATGCTATGGGATTTGTCCTCTTTTGAGTAGTGGATTTCTAATTACGTCACATTAGGAACGAAGAACTAAAATATATACAAATATATACAGATAGCTTTCTTAAAGGGAAGAAGTTACTATTTTGTAATTTTTAAATTTTGAATCCAAAATATTCTAGCAAAAGTTTCTGCTAAACTTGTTGAGAAAAAGTCATAAATTGGCATGGTTCTCCACCTGCCTTACCTATGACCCCACTCTAGGCTCCTCCCATGAGAATGACCCACAAAGAGGGCTCAATGTAACACAAAGAAACTCATGTTTCCCAAATGCATTCAGTCCAGATTACAACAGTGTGTGTTCAGACTGGATGAAGCCAAAGCCAGGACTGAATCTGGTTGTGGCCCTCTAACCTGGGCAGGGCTTCTCCTGTGGAAACAACCTTAGGAAACTGGCTTGTTCAAACTTTTTAAAAGTTTTTATTATCATTATTATTATCATTATTAATTTTATTAGCAACATATTTTATATGGATGCATCATGTCTTAGCACCCTTTCCCTCATCTCTGTCCCCATTCCACTGCAGATCCTCCTCAGTGGGGTTGCAGGTATTCCCCATGGGGCTTGAGTTATGCATTGTGGGAGCAGCAGTCAGTTATTTGATCAAAGAGGGAATGTCTCTGGCCATGATATCTTAACCTGTGGCTCACCCCCCTCTTTTGCAAAATTCCCTGAGCCATGGTGAGTGAGTTTTAAGGCTATTTCAGTGATGAGCTCTTAGGAGTTCTGGATTTATGCTTTAGTAGGTATTGAGCATGCTCAGGGTCTGTCTCATCCACCTTGGCACTGATTATCAGGTTCACCATGGAAGAAGCACTCTTGCTCATCTCAATTTCTCTATGGTTTTAGCTGGGCCTAGGCTGTAGTGTGATGGGTAGTTTACCTTCTCCGGTCTCACTACCTTCTGAAAAAGAAGAATAAATTCTCCAATGGAGAGGGAAGTCAGCATAGTTTAAATGGGATTAGCATTATTAATTTAGGGAGAATTTGATGCATATAACCGCTATTTTGCCTAAAGAGTAGTGAGAGATTGACTCTGGGGAACATAATCTTTGTCTCCATAGGATTCTGACCTGGTTCCCAATTTCAGATATGGATTTCTTTCCATTGATCAGATCTCTTAGCCAATCAGAAAGCTACTGGTTACACACCAAGGCTGTGTGCCACTATTGCACTGGCATGTGCATCCTGTCAGGGTGTTTGCTTCTGAATAACTTAGACCTCTGGTTGCTCAGACAAAGGAGATTTTGATGAATACTTGACCAAAGGTTTCCCCATTCCATTCAGTTATGAACAAACAATAGAATGTTTGAAACAGAATGAAAACCCATAAGTTAAATGGTAGGGGAAGAATGATTTATGAAAAATTTATCCTGGCAGTGAGTGTGCTCATAAATCCTGATGCTTGTCTTAAAAACTGGCCCATGAGTTAGAAGTGGTGGTACATAACTGTGATCCCAGGCTTGGGAGACAGAAAGATCAGAAGTTTAGGAGCATTCACTACTTAGGCAGCTTGAGTCCATCCTGGGCTATATGAAATCCTGTCAGAGAAGGAAACAAAGTGACCCTCTTTCGTGTTTCACAGATGCTTCTCTTTTTCTTGAGTTCAATCACCAGACTACTAAAAAGGTAAATCTAAGCGAGCCAAACTTATCCTCAACTTATGAGACTAGAGAAGGTTTCTGGCTATCAGGCCATGATAAGGGAGGTTCTGGAGAGTTTGTGCTCATCTCTGCACTGTTCATGAATAATGAGCAAAGAAGAACAGCAGTGGGTTCCACTGGAGCAGGAATCTGGACCTCTAGGGAAGAAACAAAGGGCCTGGAGATCTCTGTCCAAGGTAGGACTGAGCCCAGGCATCACGAGAACAGGTGCAGGCTTGCACTGAGAGTAAAAGTTGGACAGGCCACAGAGCAGCCTCTGGCCCTGTGGAGGAGGCAGGAACAGGTTCTACACTCCAGTACTAGCAGCACTAGGGACGCTCAGGTGTGCCAGCTGGAGCACAGGTAGCTCTGGGGGCTCTTGGATACAGGAGTGTGGGTCCTGCAGCCCCAAAACATGTGGGTCTGGGGCAGTCAGACACAAACACAGATCTCCTCTCTTCAGCATCTGGCAAGTCTGAGATGAAGAGTATGTGGGCAGGGCTCTTAGAGACCTATGGGTGTGTGACCAGCTAGGCTCATGCAAATGAAGCAACAATTGTGGGGTCAAGTAAACAAAAGAGCCAGCAAACCTGGGAAGGAAAAAATGTGGCCTGGCAAAAAGATAGTGGCTTCAGCTCCCTTGTTGCCATAGCAACAGCCAAAAAAGCAGAACTCACCTTTCATAAAATGGTGGAGTGTCAGGGTAGGTTCCAGCCAGCACTCCAGTCCCCATGGGGCAGGGACTTACTCTGAGGCTCCATCTTCCCTCCTGTGGCAGTGATCAGAGAGGGGAGGGGCTCTAGGCTGAAAGGAGACAGCTTATACTTCATGGTTTCTCTGCCCGCCCTCATCCTTCTCATTCTGCACTCAGGATGACCATAGTAAATCTGACAGACAAGACTAATGACACTAGATGTAGAGAAATAATTGTGGTTCTCTTACATTGCTAATTGGAAAACAGCATGGCGCAGTGTCTTCAGAAGTTAAAAAAAAAAACACAACATTTTGATAGTTCCTCAAAATGTTAATCATGTAAGTGCCATATTACCCAGCAATTCCTAGATATATGTCCATAGGAGACTTATTCCCACATAACGACTTGTGTGTGAGCACTCATAGCTATATTATTCATAATGGCCAGAGTTGAAATACCCACTTACTTGTCCTCTGGTATCAATTATAAATAGGAGTCATTTTCTTGGAAGGCTTCTTTGCAGTGAAAAGAAAACTAGTATTAATACATGCTACAATCTATGGTGCAAGGAAGCATTAGGTGAAATGAAAGACATTCAACACACAAGAGCATCCAGTGTACAATCTAATTTATTTTAAATGCTCAGAATAAACAAATCCATAGCCATGGAAGGTAGACTGGAGGTTGTCTAAGGCTGAGCTGAGGCTCAAGGTAGGGATTATGTACTGATGGCTGTGAGCTATTGTTCTTTTCAAGACCATGAAATATTCGATAGTTATATTGTGGAATATTTATACAACTTTGTGAATAAATGAAAACCCATTAAAGTGCACCCTTAAAAGCAAGTAATTTTTATTTAGATAATTGCTTTTCCACCATTACTTATAGCTGTCATTTAAACCTTCCAATAAAAATTATATTAAAATTAGGGAGTTTTTTATTTTGGAAACAAGAACAAGGGGCCTTAGTGACTACATTGCCAGCATTGTTCCCTCTGAGTTTCCATTGCTTGCTTGGTGTCTTTCCATAGCACATGGGCAAATGGTGGCCTTGGATATTCCTTGATGTTCTGTCCATTGTCCCTAGTTCCTTCATGACAATTGGAGGGGCAATGCAATATTTTTGTTTTCTTCTTTTCTTTTCTTTAAAATATTTTGTTATTTATTTATTTATTTATTTTAGAGAGAGAAAGAGGCATATGGAGAGAGAATGGGCACACCAGGGCCTCCAGCAAACTCCAGATGCATGTACCACCTTATGCATCTGGCTTACATGGGTATTAGGGCATTGAACCTGAGTCCTTAAGCTTTGCAGGCAAATGTCTTAACCATTAAGCCATCTCCCCAGTCCTTCTTTGTTTTTCTTAAAGCAAAAAAAGTACATTTTATTTTAAGTTGGCACAGAATAAGACACTTGGTGAGGAACTTCAAGGAAAGCTGGCGTTTCAGTTGTGGATCTTCTATCAGTACACATGGATCTCAGGCCAGCAACTTGTGGGCCTAAAACTTGAAGCCACAATTTTAATTTTACTTTCTTGATTACATGTGTAGACTTTAGGGCTAGAGAACTCATGTCAAAATGAAAAGGTATTGCTAGCTCAGCAACCTCAGATATGAATTAAAGTCTCTGAAGGACAGTATTCTTTCTTTGTTGTCTGTGTGTGCACATTTGTGTGAGTGTGAGCATGCATTTCCCGTAGCATGTGAATGAGGTCAAAGCACAACTTCGCCTTCCCATTGGATGAGGCGAGGTCTCTCATTCACAGCTGTGTCTGCCAGACTGTCTGAACAGTGGGCTTCCAGGAAGTCCCTTGTTTCTGCCTCTCATCTCACCTTAGGAAGGCTGGGATCACAGACACCCTACTGTACCCAGCTTTATGTGGGTTCCGGGGATCTGAGCTCAGGCCCTCACACTTGAGTGGCAAGTGCTTTATCCAATGTGCCTTGAAGTGAATTTTTATGAGTGAAATGGGTGACTAAAGTGCAAGTCCATCCATTGCTAGAAGGTCCATCTCTTTGTAAATACTGATGAGGAAACTGAATATCTATATGCAGAGGACTGAAATTAGAGCCTGTCCTGCAGCTCTTTCTCCTGAACTGAAATATTTCCTTCTGAGGGAGGAGGGAAGCTCACAGAACTCAGAAAGCTAGAAAGCTTAGAAACCTCAGAAAATTCTGAGCTTAATAAAAGTGCCTTCCTAAGGTTACACAAGTGGAAAACAATTGCTAGGGAAAGGAGACTCTCTCATAAGCTGGGCTACAGCCTCAGGGATGCAGATTCCAAGAGTTATTTGCAGACCTGGTTGTCCTTTGTGGAGACAGGGCTGCCTTTGAATCGCTTACACTCAGGTGGGTAACCCCATAAGCTCATTCATTCACTAAGCTAGACTTGGCTGAAATCATAGCTTTACTGTGTCTTGGCGCCCTGTCTGGGGTGAATAGATGTTTGATCATGTCTCCCCAGGAAATGTCACACAGTAGTCATACCACACTGAAAATCAATTCTGATCAAAAATCTAAATGTCAGACCCCAACCAGTGAAACTACTAGAAAGAAACAAAGAGGTAAACTTCATGACATTAATCTGTCAAATGACTTTTTGGATATGACCCCCAAATCAACAGCAAAAGTGGACAGTGTGGTCACACTAACCTCAATACTGTCAGCAAAGCAAAAGAAACAGTGAAGAGCAAAGAAATAAAAAGTGAAGCCTATGCTGGGTTTAGTGGTGCACGCTGTAATCCCAGCACTAGGGAGGCAGAGGTAGGAGTTCAAGGCCACCCTGAGAGGACATAGTGAATTCCAAGTCAGCCTGGGCTACAGTGAAACCCTACCTCAAAACCTCCCCCTCCCCCCGCCAAAAAGTGAAGCCTGCATAATAGAAGGATGTATTTTCAAGCTGTACATGTGATCAGGTAGTAAATATATAACCAGCAAGAACTCAGAACAACTCAATAGCAAAAACAACCCACTCAACAAAATTAAGTAAAGGGCCTAATAGACTGTGGTGGTTTGATTCAGGTGTCCCCCATAAACTTAGGTGTTCTGTATGCTAGGTTACCAACTGATGGAGATTTGGGACTTAATGCCTTTTGGAGGCAGTGTATTGTTGGGGGCTTATGGGTATTATAGCCAGTGTCCCTTTGCCAGTGTATGGCACACTGTCCTGTTGCTGTTGTCCGTCTGATGTTGGCCATCCTCTGCTCATGCCATCATTTTCCCTGCCATCATGAAGCTTCCCCCTTGAGCCTGTAAGCCAAAATAAACCTCTTTTATCCCACAAGCTGCTCTTGGTTGAGTGATTTCTACCAGCAATGCGAACCTGACTGTAACATAGGCATTGCAATAAAGAAGAATCCAAATGATCAAAAAGTTTATGAACAAAGTATGAATACCAATGATCAGGGAAATACAACTGCAAACCATTCTGACCACTACATGCCACCTACTAGAATGGCTAATGTCCAAACAACAGAAGATGACAAGTCTTGAGGAGATGTAAGAAAAGGGAACCTTTAGATACTGTTGGTAAGAGTCTGAATTAGTACAGCTATTACATAACACAGGGTGGCTATCTCTCAAAAACTTAAGGTGGAATTGCAACCCCATTACTGGATACCTAACTAGAGAGAATGCAAGTTAAGTTGGAATTTCCATGAGATCCAGCAATCTCATTACTGGTTACTTAACCTGGAGGAATGTAGTCTGTTATTTGAAGAGACGTTTGTACTCTCACGTTCACTTCAGCATTTTTCACATATTCAAAGATATGGAATAAATGTGGAAGCCCATCAGTAGTTTTTTTTTTTTTTTTTTTTTTTTTTTTTTTTAGCTAGAATGTGTAAGATATCGGTACTGCAATAAATAGAAAGTAATCTTGGAATTTTTCTTCCATTGGGCTTAATTGAATGTGTGGAAAACTGAAACAAAAACAGGAAGACTATAATCAAAGAGTCTTTGTGTGGAAATAAAAATAGATTCAATGCCTATTTGTGAAGTGAATGAATGAATCCACTGTCCTCACTAATACCTCTTGAAACTTGTTATCTCTGATGCAAATTTCTTTTCAAATTCTTACATGCAGACTTGGTCCAGAACAAGAAGAGAACAATCAGTTAAAACAAAAGCTGTCACAACTTAAACCTCCAGGAGGAAGGGACAGATTGTGGGTTTTTCAGTCCACAGTTTCATAAAATTTGAATATCAGTTGAATATTAAAGGATCCAAAGGAATCGTTGTAAACTTTGTGAGTGTGTGTGTGTATACATGCTAGTGCATTTGTATATGCAGGTGCACATATATGTAACATACATGTGTACGCCAGAGTAAACCTTAGGTGTCTTTCCTCAGGTACCCACTCACCTTTATTGAGACATGGTGTTTCATTGGCTTGGGTCTTGCCAGTGACATGGCTGGCCAGAGTCCCAAGGACCTGTCACCCCACTGCTGGAATTGCAAGCAGGTGCCTCCAATGTCCCTGGTTTTTCTTCAGGGAGGTTCTGAGGATCAAACTCAGGTCCTCATGTTTACATAGCAAATACTTAGTATCAACTGAGTTAGTGCTTCAGCTTGAGTTTAAAAATATTTTTAATATTTAAAAATATAATATTTATTTATTTATTTTAACTTATTTATTTAAGAGAGAGAGGGAGAAAGAGAGTCAGATTGGGCATGCCAGAGCCTCTAGATGCTGCAAACAAAATCCAGATGCATGTACCTCCTGTGCATCTGGTTTACATGGGTCCTGGGGAACCGAACCAGGGTCCTTTGACTTTGCGAACAAGCGTCTGATTTTCCTAATAAAAGAAAACGTTCACCAGTTTTTGCTATCAATATTAAAGTATTGGACTTGTTTTGTGACATAATTCAGTAAAATTAAAAAGAACAGGAAAAAGAATACACGAATAAAATCTTATTAATTGTTGAATCTGGGGGATGAAATTACACTGGTCTTTTCCTTACTCTTATTTTTATTATGTATAAAGAAAAGTAAAAATAAAATAAGTAACAAGTCTAAAGACAAACAAAAGGTACTTTGACTAGTGTAATAAACCAGCTAAAAAGTCTTGAGATGACCCAGTTTCCAAACAATTGATAAATCAATAAAATAGTTCATGGGAGTTTGTTAATACTCATAGTTGAAAATATTAAAGCCTGTGTACCCACTCTATTACCTATTCTTCCCCTGTTACTATAGATACAATACTGACTTCATATTTAAATGTATTACACTCATAAATGGAAGCATTTTGCATGAGTTTAAGGGCTGCATATTTTATAAATTCTTAAGACTCACACTGCCCCTTCCTTTCAAATGATGCTCAAAAATGGGCAATTAATTCCCATAGACATCTGGCTCCTTGAGAGGGCAATGATTCTTTACACAGGTATACAATAATAGTTATTTTATTTTAATTATTTGAGAGAGAGACAAAGAGGCAGAGAGAGAATGGGCACACCAGGGCCTTCAGCCACTGCACACAAACTCTAGATGCATGCACCACACTGTGCATCTGGTTTCACAGGTCCTGGTGAATCAAAACTGAATCCTTTGGCTTTGCAGACAAGCACCTTAACTGCTAAGCCATTTCTCTAGCCCCAACAATGTTTTTTTTAAAGGAGCAGGTAGACAAACCTGTATAGAGAGAAGTGACCAGTTTAAGGAAGTGAAATAAATGTGTACACACAGAAATATTTTTATTAGATGTTGTTTTCAGGGGCACACACAAAATAACCCAAAAGGAGTGATTAAAACAAACAGAAATAGAAGCTTGTATTTAGTCAAGTAAACCCATGGTCTATTTCTCACTAGATACAATTGAAGATATGCAGGAAAACTTGCTGAAATGACTTCCTGCTAAGGTTATAGTTTCGGCTGGTGGTAAGAATACATGCCTGGCATGTTCAAGTTTAATACTTAGTACTAGTAGAAAAAATAATAATAAAATATAAAGTTGTACTTTTAACATAGTTAAGAGCATTCTTTATTTCATATTATCTTTTTGGTATGCTTATGTATGTGGTGTGCATATGAATGCTCATGTGTGTGGGTGTATGGCATGTGCACGTGTAAGTGGACACTGGAAGTTGGTGGCAGGAATCTTTCTTGTTTGCTGTCTTATTTACTAACCCAGAGCTCAACAATTCAGCTAGTCTAGCTAGCCAGTTTGCCCCATGGATCATCTGAGCAGTGGGATGACAGACTAGTTGTCATAGCCACCCAGCATTTATGTGGGTGCTAGGGGTCTGAAGTCCTCCGACTTGAGCTGCAAGTCCTTTATCCACTAAAGCATCTCCAGACCCCATTTCATAGCATCATTAATAAACATGTCGTTCCCATAAGCAAAACCCACTACCTTCTATAGTAATAAAAGATAAAATGCTACCAAGACTGATTTTAATTTTCTCTGCACAAAAGTGATTACATAGCCAAATACCCCTATAATCTCAGCTACTCAAGGAGCTGAGGAGGGAGCATACTAAATTCAATATCAGTGGAACCAGCACGGTAAGACCCTGTCTCAAGGTAAAATGGAAAGAACCGGGTATGAAGGTTGGTGGTAAAGCACTTGCCTAACCTGAGCAAGGCTCTATGCTCAATCTACACACACATAAACATGCACACACACCACCACCATTTCTTTCTGTGACAAAAATCATCTACTAACCTAACAGGTTGAGTTTCTCTGCTAGAAATTTGGTTTGATTTTCAGCTTGAAGCTTATGCAGTGCAGAGAAATACCAGGCATTCTGTCTTTTAGAAAAAAAAAAAAAAGTCTGATCTCCTGCCATGGATAAGATAAAGCTTCTAAATATTTTCATTTAGAATTCTATGGTAGGCATTTTTTAAAAAAATTGTATTTATTTATTTGCAAGTAGAAGATAGAGAAGCTATACAGACAGATGCATGCACTCCATATGCATGTACCACTTTGTTCATCTGGGTTTATGTGGGTGCTGGGGAATCCAGCCCAGGTCATTAAGCTTTGCAGGCAAGCACCTTAACCATTGAGCAATCTCTTCAGCCCCTGTGGTAGGCATTTTGACATCACTAGTCTTTATACCATACATACGTATACAAGATCTATAACTGCTTGGAGAATTTGTCTTTAAAAAAACTAACAAACCAGAAATAACATACTTTTCTCTGAGAGTACTTGAAATTTAAGTAAAGAAATAAACTTGGAGAAGCATACTCTTAATCAACTGTAACTCAAAAAAAGGAAAAAAAAATCAGCCTCCTGGTCTCTTTTAATGAAGAAAATTGATGTAAAACAAAGCTTCAATGCCAGTTAGGAGATGTGGCTTCCCCAACCTGCATCCTGAGGGGATCATCTCTGCTTGCTCCAGGTCCTATGATACAAGCATTCTCTGAGCATCAAAACAACCTAATTAAGTTTAATGCCTTGAAATATTTCCTTTATTGCAAATCATAAACCCAGCCGAGGAGTCCGACTGAACACTGACATGACCCCACATACTTCAGATGTTTCAGTAAGGTGCGGAACAAAGGATGTGTTTCTCTAACTCAAAAATGATTAGATTAAATTTTTTTTTCTGTTTTCCCATCAGCGACCCTGTATCTTTCTCCATCCTCTCTTCTTGCTCAACTATTTGAGTTTATCTATCACTAAACTTGTAACATATTCCTTGCTGAAGCTTCAAAGTGATATTCACATCTGAAGATATAAAAGCTCCTTGCCCTGTCAGAATGTGGACTGCCACAGTTAACTGGGCAAGGAGGACATGAGCACATGATAAATAGCCTAACACCAAAAAAAGCTCTTTTCTTCTAGAGGCCACCATGCCATAAGCAAACCTTTGTTACTCTATCTGTGAACTTAAGGAGCTGTCCTCCCGGTGAAGGCCCTGAGTCGACAGGCTGGCTACTCCAAGTAGCTGACACCAATGAACAGAACAAAGTGCCTGTCCAAGTCTTGATTGCCTGAGCTCAGCCCAGGCCAAGTTCAGCTCGGCCATCTATCAAAGCTCTGGAATGCACGGCAATAAATGGCCACTTTGTGCAGAGAGAAGAAAAGCTGGTCACTGACTACATGCAGGACCAGCAAAGCCTCCCACATCAAAAGGGCCCCAGCCTCCATGCAGGTCTGCGGTGGACAATGGGTAGATGCTCAGCAAGTGTGCAGAAGACAAATGATGCTTTTATCTTGCATGTTCCCTCCCCCTTGCAGTAAGAGTTTATGTTAAAGCCACTTAACTGTCTGGAGAGCAGCCTGGTGGATTACCTGGTGGGATGAACAGAGTACATTACTTGGTCATGTGACTAGGGAAGGGGGAAACGAGAGTTGTGTAAAATTAGTTTTGCTTTGAAAGTGTCTTCAGCCGTCTCACAGATCTCACAAAGACCTGATACATGCTGTCCCCTGTAAGGAGTAAGGATTAAAAGCTAACCATGCATCAAGTTGATAAGTTCATCCTGCATTTATTAGCTTAGCCTTATTGAATTGCAAGCTTCAAAATGGGACACTTACGATTGGGGAAATGTAGAGTGGGTGGTAAAGAACTAGCCTATCTCTCAGAAGTTGTTCATAAGCTGCGGTAAAGCACCCGATAGAATTTTGATAAGCCTGCGCAGGTGAAGGGATGCAACTTGTTTTGGGACTAAAACTGAAAGGTCCTGAAAGTCACTTCTTGAAGGACAGTATTTGAGGATAGGAATCTGAAATGTTATCAAGGTTGGACCCAAACACCAACAGCAATTAAGTGATACACCTTTGCAAGAAGTTCAAGTCCTTTTTGTTCCTAAGGTACATTTTGATTTCAAGAGGGAACTCCTTGTTTCAAGCCGTCCTGAGTGAACTATTGGTTTTCATCTGCACAGCTTGCTTCCTCCCTGTAATCTTAGCTCAAGCAGATGATGGGCTGTGATGGATACCAGAGAAGCTCATTTCCAATTTCAGTTCCACAACCCAATCCAAAGACACCCACCCCCCAGTCTTGTTCTTAGTGCTCTCTAAGGTCAAAAGTTGATATAAACACCTCCACACCTGACACAAAGCCTTCTTATTTTTTTTTTTTTTAGGACTAAAGAGATCAATGCCTGGGAAGTTGGTTTGGAAAAGAAATCTGAAACACCAAGGTGAGCTCAGCTTTGGGGTAATTTTTGAGTGCTTCACTGATGCGTAATGTGTTTAGTCTAATAGTTTTTCTCCATTCTATTTCCAGTTTGATCTCTTAAGAATTCGCTGAAAGGTTGGTTCCCCAGGTTTTCCTGCCCAGAATACCAATCATTTGATACAAAAGGCCTTGTTTGAGGCAATTTCTAATTAAGACAAAAAAATCCATATTGGCCAGATTAGTAGGTATTAGGTAATGCACAAGTAAGGTCATGTCAACTGTAAATATGCCAAGATTTATGAGCTATTCACCTGCAGAATAAGTATACATGTTTATGCTGATGAAACCTCAAATTCAAGAACATTGGATATTTCTAAGCCCATACTTTTTAAAGAGTTAAGTTAGAGAATGTCCATTCATTTTACAAAAGGTTCACTTTTCTGGACAAAGGATGAAAGCTTTGGTCACACAAAATACACTATTTTTGTAGATCTATTGAGATGTGGAATTAAGATTCCATGTGGTTGCTAACTTAAATGCCAAGTTTAATGACTTTTAAATATATTACAATGTTGAGAGACCATCGACACAATATAATTTTAGAACATATACATTGTCCCCAAAACAAAAGTGCCATTCTTCATGATAACAACAAATCAGTTTTCTATCTCTAAAGATTTGCCTGTCTTTAGACATTTTATACATGGTTTTATACAGTGGCTGTTTTTTGACTGGCTTCTTTCACTTAAGTTACTGTCTTTAAGCTTCATTCATGTCTTATCATGAATCAGAGTTCATTTCTATTATTTCCAAATAATAATGTATTGAATAGATATACCACATTCTGTGGCTTAGTAAGCCATTCTTAATCAGATCAGTGAATCCCCTCTGCTTTCCATTTTTAGTAAATCACAATTTTACAACTACCTTAGGTATTGGACTATAAAATATGCTAAGCAGTCCAACTAGATTCGTTATATATCTCTTTGAATAGCTGTTTATTTCGTTCTTGTATCCTCTAAAGTCATCTCAATAGAGACACAGGGCCTTAAAAGATGCTGAATTCTGAGGTCCTTCAATTAAACTGTAGTATTTGCATATAACCAGCATACATCATCCAGTATACATTAAGTCTAGGCTTCACCCCCAATCAAAAGGTGAGGGTCATAAGTCATTGTGGAGTTGCTCAAAGAATGTGGGGGACCACAAAAATTATGCACTTTATAAAACCTGTCTTAAACATGCAGTGATGAAAATTTAATTTTCAAAATCAAATGTATCCAAGATGCCTTTGGGTCACATTCATCTGTGTTGTATTACAAGACTTCTCTGAATTCCTGGTGATGAACATACAATATGCACACTTTGTATCATGCATTCTGTCATGCCACAAAACACTACCACTCAGATTTCAGAATTTTTTTGCTATTAATTACAGTCTTTTTATTGTATTAATATCACATATATCACAGAAACCATTGTGGAGGAAAATTTTTATAATTTTACCAATAGTCATTCCTCAGCATATATCAAATCAATATATATTTAGATTTCATAGTATTAGACCAATAAGCATATACATTTCATTGGCATGGAAATTTACTTTTGTCTTTAATGAATGGTAAAAATGTACCTTTTTTCAAGAATTTATTCAATGTATATTTGATTGGTATACCTGTTTTAATGATCTTAACCACAGTACTCAAATAAGGACTATTTTTGGAAATTAGGTCATTAGTAATTAGTCAAAATTGCACTGTACCAATTGCATATGAATGAAGTCATTATAAAAAGAATTATTTGTGGAGAGAGAGAGAGAGAGAGATTGCACTATATGAAGGCAGAAAGGAAGACTATTTGGAGGGGAGCAATGGGATCAACAGGAGAGGATTAGAGGCATTAATAAGGGCAGTGAGGTACAGTGAGGTAAATCAAAACAAAATAAACACACACACATACACGCTATGCAATGAAACCAGTTACATTTTAGGTTAGTTTAGAAATTTAATGGTAATATGTGGTAAATTACAAGCTCTTTTCCAGAGTTCATATTTTAAAGGACAATCAAAGACAAAATAATTTTCAAAGGGTGAGGAAGAAGGTGACTTATCCCTCCTTCACTTCATCCTTTGTCCTTCAACAAGCCTGGGCTTTGATCCCAGCACAGGTAGAATCTCCCTGTGACTCTGACAGAGGAGTCATCATGATGCTCTTGACATGTCTTTGAGCCTTTCTTATAGGCCTCTTACTTTTGAAAGTTTCCCAACAGAAATATATACCATATCAACATCATTTTTGTCTTTGTGCTACAACTGTTGCCTAAAAAGTTCAAATTGCACTGTGTGAGAGGTTAACCTTAATAACTATTAATATCATCTTTAAAAGACCATACAAAATGATGTTCATATTTTATCCCTTCAGACTTCAGCATACATTACTAAAGTCCTCACCCACAAAATGTAACTGATCTTTCACTCACATTTTCCTCCTCTTGCTCTGCAGTCAAGATTGACTATTCAGGCTGAGTGAAGCTCAGTGGTACAGGGTTGGCTTAGCATGTGAAAGCCAGGAGTTCCACCCTCAGCACTGGAAAAAAAAAAAAAAAAAAAAAAAAAAAACTTTGATTATTCATTACTAGATTTTTATGATTTCCTCTAAATCTAATTTATCACTTCAAATTCAACTTCCTTCTGAAACACAATCCACTAACCAACTACAAACAAATAAACAAAACTTTTGTGCGGTTCCAGTTCTGGAATCTGCTGCTCATCAAAGTCACAGCATGCACCAGACTTTGCAGTTATCAGCATGTCTTAAGTGCCGTTGTCTAAAAGTTATTGCAACTATCACATGCCAACTTTGAGCAAATGTTGTGCATATTTCTGAGATAAGACAGCAATCATTAACTTGGTGCAAGGAGTGTACCTGAGAATAACATTTCTCACTTTCCTTTTCCCTTTCTGCCATGATTATTGCTTGAAATTCAGAATGTATAAAGACAGTGCTAACTTGACACGGAGTTAAGCTATAGCATACCACAGTCTTGTACGTACTACTAACTGAAGATGGACAAAAGGTAAATTTTTCCATGTTCTAAATTTGAGAAGAATGTAAATGTTTCATTTTGAAACCAAAATAAACAGTATCTTTGTTCTTCTCCCACCCAGCTCTATGTATGTTCATGCCCGGACGTTACTTTTCCTGATAGATAAGACACTGTGTGTCATATCTATCCAGACACATAGTGCTGTATGCTCTGTGGAATGATGGGCTCAGGATGTGCATAGTATCCATTATCTTAGAACTTTATCATTTCTTTGTGATGAAAGCATTCAAGGGCTCAAAAGGTAGCGCCATAGTAGAGCATTTGCCCAGCATGCAGGCAGTTCAATCCTCAGTACAAGAAGGAAAAGAAAATTCAAAGTCCTTTCTTCTAGCCATTTTTGATTACATAAGACAAAATTGGTGGCTATGATCACCTCTGATTATCAAAACTCATTTTTCTTCCTGGGTATGACTTTGTACTACATGACAGCCTCCCTCACCTCACTTCTCCTGATCCTGCCCAGTTTCTAGTCACCACTGCAGTCTGCTAAGGGCTCCGCACTCTTAGGTGAAACATAGGATGGATCATGTTCTGTATTGCACCCCCTCCCAACCCAGCCCCAGGCCTAGTTTATTTCTCTTAATTTTATGAATGTCAAGCTCATCCACATGGCTGCAAATGATAGGATTTCTTTCTTTGTATGGCTGAATGGTACTTGTGTGTGTGTGCGTGTGTGTGTGTGTAGGTGTGGGTGGGTGCCACACATGTGATATTTTTCTGTATTCATCCATCTGTTGCTGGGCATGTCAGCTGTTTCTATGTCTTTCCTAATACGAACACCACAGGTATGGGGACACAAGATTCTCTTTGACGTTGTGATCTTACTTCTGGATTACATGGTAGCTCTATTTTTAATTTCTTAAAGAATATCCACACTGCTTTCCAGAATGGCTATACAAATTTATATTTCCACCAACGGTGTACAAGAAGACTTTCATATCCTTCCCAACATTTATATTCATTTGTTTTGGGGAACTTGTTTTGTTCTGTTTGAGGATTTTTTGCTTTTGTTTTCGTTTTTGTTTTCCCCTGATGGAATTTCGAACTGGAGAAAAGTGATTTGTCACTGTGGTCCTAATTTCTGCCTCCCAGGTGATAAGTCATGTGGACTATTTTCATATGCTTGGAGATTTGTAGGTCATTTTTAAGTTATTCATTTGGTTCTTCTACTCAAGTTATTTATTTTACTATTATGAACTTTATAGTATGAACATATTGCATATTGGTCATGTTCCCATTGGGCTATACTCTTATGTCTCCTCTTTCCTACCCCCATTCCACTGAGGGCCTTCCTCAGTGTGGTTATTGGTAATCACTGTGGGGTCATGAGTGATCTAGTCAGCCTATCTGTGGTGGGGCAAAGCACGGATCATTTAAGCTTTACTCTTGAGTTGTTTGGTTTCCTTGTTTATTTCTCCTCTACATAGCTTATGAATATCATCCCTCATTTTTCCCATTGTCTCTTGACTGTTGATTATTTCCTTTGCTATGCTTAAGCCTTTATTTTGATGTAAAACTATTTGTCTGTGTGTGTGTGTGTGTGTGTGTGTGTGTGTGTGTGTGTGCACACATATGGATGCACACATGTGGAGATCAGAGGACAGTCTTGGTGGTGTCAGTCCTTGCCTTCCACCTTGTTTGAGACAGGGTCTCTCTTGGTTGCTGCTGTGAGGGCCAGACTGGGTGGCCCATAAGCTTCAGGATTCACCTGACTATGTCCCATTGCTGTAGGCTCACTGGGATGACAGACATGTGTGCCACTGCACCTGACTGTGTTATAGGTTCTGGGGATCTGAACTTTTATCATTATGCTTGCCCAGAAAGCTCTTTAAACTACCTAGCCATCTCTCCAGATCATGTTTTTGTTGTTGCTGCCTAATTTTTACCTTCTTTCCCTTAAAAAAAAAAAAAAAACTTCTTGCCTAAAACCAGGCTTGGTGGTGCACACCTGTATATACCCACACCAGTACCTGAGAGGCTGAGGCAGAAGAATCATCAGTTTGATGCCAGATAGTAAGACCTTATATCAAAAACAAACAAACAGAAAATCCTAATTTGATCAAAGTCATAGAGCCTTTCCCTTCCATTTTCTAGAAGTAGCTTTACTCATTCAGGTTTGCATGTAAGTCTTGTGATGAAAGCATTCAATCTGTTTTGTCATGAGTTTTGTATGTGATGATCAAAAGGGTTCTAGTTTCATTTTTTTTTAGGAGCGATCACTCAATTTTCCAAGCATCACTTATTAAAGAGAGTTTGCCACCCAAATACATGCTAATGGTATCCTTAATGAAAATGATTTCTCTCTAAGTATGTGAAGTTATTTCTGGGTTCTATATGATTTTCTATCAAGCTATGATCCATTTTTATAGTAGCATATGCAACTTTTGTCATAAGAGCTCTGTAATATACTTTATTTCTTGTTTTGTTTTCTGTTCTAGATTGCTTTGGTCATTCAGGGTTTCATGTGGTTACATATAACTTTCAGGATGTTTTTGTCTTTTCAAATATGATCCTGAAATTTTGCAGAGATTGCATTAGGAAGGTAGATCACTTTGGGTGATTTGGATATCTTAACAATATGAATTCCTCTAGTGCATAAACATGTCTTGCCATTTATGTTTTCTGCATTTTCTTTCATTGTCTCATAGTATCCTTTATAACATCTTTCCTATCAGCTGCATTTATTCCTTGGTTTTTCCATAGCTATTGTAGATGGGCTTGTTTCCTTACTGTATTTCTCAGCTACTTAACATCTATGGGTTGGCATATAGGAGTCCTGAGGCTTTTAGTATGCTGATGTTTGTATCTCACAACTTTGATTTATTAATTGCCACTGGGTTTTGGTAGAGTCTGCAATTTTCTATAGAAATGATCGTGCCAGACAGGTATGGTGGCACACACCTTTAATACCAGCACTAGGGAGGCAGAGGTAGGAGGATCACCGTGAGTTTGAGGTCACCCTGAGATTACATAGTGAATTCCAGGTCAGCCTGGGCTAGAGTGACACCCTACCTCAGAAAAACAAACAACAAAAAAGGTAAGAAAGAAATGATCATGTCATCTGTTAATAGAGATAACTCCTAAGAGTTTAGTTCATAGTAGAGAACACTATTTTTGACTAAGTGTTAATATCTCAGTGCATATTTTATGACAATGCCACAGTTTATAGGAAGTGCCATTTTAAGGAGTGGCTATTGTTAGACTTCTATAGAATAGGAACAAAGTATTCAGATATATAGTAAATCTACCTTAAAGGATGGATGGACTAAAGCTTGAATATCCCCACATTGTCTTTTATTAATGAGAAGGTGATGAGAAATTCATCTCAAAGCAACTGTTTTAATGCCCCCCCCCCCTTCAATCTAGGAATTGTATGTTGTTTCCCAAAGCCAGCAAGGATATAGGGACAAATGCTCCAGGTCATGACATTGTCCTAGCTCTACTAATTCAGGGATTTACCAAGTGGCCTGGGATAGCTATGAATGCAATTAATGCATACTATAAATTTAATTAAAACATTAGGAGACTTTTTGTTTGTAATTTTTATAACCCTGTCACATAGTTCTTGAGCATGAACATAATAGACGACAATGTTAGATCATAGAGTTATGTAAAATAAACATATGGGGGCTGGAGAAATGGCTTAGCAGTTAAGGTACTTGCCAGCAAAGCCAAAGGACCCAGGTTCAATTCCCAGGTACCCATGTAAAGCCAGATGCACAAAGTGGCACATATTTCTAGAGTTCGTTTGCAGTGGCTATAGGCCCTGGTGCACCCATTCTTTCTTTCTTTCTATTTGTCCCTCTCAAATAAATAAAATATTAAAAAACAGATCTATGTGCTATTTGTACATTGTGGCTTCAGTTGTACAATGACATATGGCTTCCAATGTGTTATCTTCCAAGAGTAGATGGTAAAATTGCAAACATCAGACATTACATGTGTTTGTGGTGACTCAGTGAGTGTGGTGTTTTGATTCAAGTGTCCCCATAAACATAGGTGTTCTGAATGCTAGGTTCCCAGCTGGTGGAGATTTGGGAATTAATGCCTCCTGGAGGTCGTGTATTGTTGGGGGCCGGCTTATGGGTATTATAGCCAGTTTCCCCTTGGCAGTGTTTAACACACTCTCCTGTTGCTTATGCCATTGTTTTCCCCTGCCATCAAGGAGATTCCCCTTGAGTCTGTAAGCCAAAATAAACCCCCTTTTCTCACAAGCTGCTCTTGGTCAGGTGATTTCTGCCAGCAATGTGAAATGAGACTGCAACAGTGAGTGAAATCATGATTATCAATAATATTTTAACCACCATTGCAAATGATAGGCATTTAATATTATTTAGAAAGCAAGTATTTGTACGGATGGTTAAGAGCATTTCACACATGGCTGTGCTTCATGCATCGCCCACCCACTGCTCAAGCAGCCTTCTGCTTCATGCTACATTGCCAACCAAGATGTGACGGGGCCCAAACATGGCTTCTCATTTTCCTGTCAATTAATTTTCATAATAAAGGTAAATATAATCCCTTTCTACTATTATTTTTAATGTCAACATGGCTTCTATTAAGTCTCAAAGAAAATAGAAACCTGAAAGAGAAAAATCATGATTAAGGAAGATTGTCCAATAAAAAGTAGACAATTGACTGACTACATTTTAAAGTAGTAAGTGTTAAGTAAATAGTAACCTACTCTACCTAATTAGTAGGGAAATTTATGCAAGTTTTCAAAGACTGCAACTTGAAAATGGATTTTATGTGAAAACATGGAGCCAAATGCAGTACATTTCAATGATTGTGTTGTAAGGAGAAAAAAATGTTGGAACTGAAAAAGTCTGTCTTCTCAAGAATATTTTTTTCCAAAACTCACAACTTGGATTCTATTATAAAAGCTAGCTACGTGGTAGCATGTTTAATAGAAAACAAATCAAAACCATTTACTGATAGTGCACTCATTTAGCAACGTATGGAGAGTGTTGCAGATGCAATATACCCTGAAAAAAAAGGAGCTTTTAAAGTCAGTTTCTCACATTAGGCTCGAGCCATGAGAATTGAAGAAATTAGAAAAAAAAATTTGCAGAGTAGTGACACTTATTTAAAATGTCATACTTTGACAAAGTCTGGCAGCACTGGTCTGTAACTACAGCTCAATTTGTCATTTTTATTGGAGGTATTGATGGCAAATATGATACCATTGAAGAAATAACTTTCTAATACCATTATATGAATCAGTTAAAAATATTTTAAGGTGGGCTGGAGAGATGGCTTAGCGGTTAAGCGCTTGCCTGTGAAGCCTAAGGACCCCGGTTCGAGGCTCGGTTCCCCAGGTCCCACGTTAGCCAGATGCACAAGGGGGCGCATGCGTCTGGAGTTCGTTTGCAGAGGCTGGAAGCCCTGGCGCGCCCATTCTCTCTCTCTCCCTCTATCTGCCTCTTTCTCTCTGTGTCACTCTCAAATAAAAATAAATCTTTAAAAAAAATATTTTAAGGTAATTTTCTTTAAATTTTTTTTTATTTTTTATTTATTTATTTATTTGAGAGTGACAGACACAGAGAGAAAGACAGATAGAGGGGGAGAGAGAGAATGGACGCGCCAGGGCTTCCAGCCTCTGCAAACGAACTCCAGACGCGTGCGCCCCCTTGTGCATCTGGCTAACGTGGGGCCTGGGGAACTGAGCCTCGAACCGGGGTCATTAGGCTTCACAGGCAAGCGCTTAGCCGCTGAGCCATCTCTCCAGCCCGGTAATTTTCTTTGTCTATTGTCAACACATCTGGTATGTTGTCCCGGCAAGAGGAGGTAAAAGTGAAGGACTTGTGAAATTAATAGACGGTGGTAAAATTACTGCCCAAAGAGTACATTGAATAAAGTATCATTGGATGGTACATTAAGGAAGTTTATATCCAAGAGCATTCAACACATAGCATCACACAAATCATCATCAAAGTGACTAAATTCAGACATCCTGATAATTCTTGATGCTAGCTATGGTGACATCATTTACTTTTCTGAAGCAAAATGGCTAAATGGAGTCAATGTTGAAAAGACTTTATGATTTGTGACATGTTATCAAGTCATTTTAGCATCACAAACAAAATTTGTGCCAGTACTTGATAAAAACCGGCTGACATATCCAGCATTTTTAGAGGATTTATGACTCATTTAAATGAGCTAGATAGATATCTTCAAGGTGAAAACCAACTTAGTGCAATGTTAGAAATCATAACAGCAGTACAGTGAAGATGAAATTATGGAAAACCCAAATTAAAGCAAATCTTTTGTACATTTTGCAACATTGGCTGAATATTATCCTATGAAGTGACTAATTTGCTTTTCAATTGATAAAATAATTTGAAAATAGATTACAATATTTTTTGAAAAGTAATACCTTGGTATACTTGTGACTCCATTTTCAGTTGACATAAATAGCTCACAAGAGAATGTTCAAGTTGAGTGCATAGAACTGCAATCTGACAGTCAACTTAAAGAAAAATGCATTTGACCATTTATTAGAGTTTTATACATTATATCTTCACAACCATACCTTATTCATGGCATCACTTTTTGGCAGTGCCTGCATTTGTGAGCAACTAAGCCCACCAAGAGTAAACTTGGAACAAAGCTATCTGATGAGCACCTTGAGCTGCCACTGAGCTTCTCCCTGAGTAGGGCCCATCACATCCAGTACTGATGGCTCGTTTCTCAAATACAATGCCAAGTAGCCTTCTAGTTTCGTGTTGCTTTCTTTGACACTTATAATAAAAATACCAAAAACTAATATTAGGCTGGGTGTAGTGGTGCATACCTTTAATCCCAACACTAGGGAGGCAGAGGCAGGAAGATCTTTGTGAGTTTAAGGCCAGCCTGAGACTACATAGTTGAATTCCAGGTCAGCCTGGGCTAGAACGAGATCCTACCTCAAGAAACCAAAACAAACAAGAAAGTATTTTTACTTAGACATATTCATTTTCTTGACTCGTAGTCATCACAACTTTGGGACATGCTCTATGAATTTAAGATTTTTTGGGTAGGGTGCCACATAGTAGGGGTTACTATATGAGGGCTTGTTGCTCGTCTCTGATGGCAGACACCCCAAAAATCATGCAGACATCTTCATGCTCGTCGGCTTTCTGGTTCTTCATCCAATGTGGCCCAGAGAAGCCAGAGGGTTGAACACCCCAGTGCTAACCAGAAGAGAGCCTTGGCCAGCCACCTATATTAATAGAAAGACAACTTATTTTCCAAGTAACATAAATCCAAGTTTAGTAGATTGCAATTTAACAAAATTTACTTTCATAGTTCTCCAATTTTATCTTATTGTAGCATGGGAGTTTTGTTTCAATTCTAAGTTCTCAAAAGAATAAATGCTTCTGATTGTCACACACATACTCACACATAGGCATGGGTACATTGTACCTGTTTTGAAAGAGCTGTGGACATTTTGGTGTCGTCTATATAAATCAATGAAATTCTATGCATTTTTTCCTTCATTGATTTCTACTGTAAGTACATTATTAGAAGGCTTTTGGTGCCATCATGTGGCAATGTCAGGAAACTAATTTTTAAATCATTTTTATCATGAAAAATTTTTGTTTTTCAGGTATTAAAACAACATAAAAATAAAACTGAAGAGATTGCTCAGTGGTTAAAGCACTAGTCTGCAAAGCCTAAGGACCTAGGTTCAACTCCCCAGTACCCACATAAGCCAGGTGCACAAGGTGGCGCATGCATCTAGAGTTCATATGCAGTGGCCAGAGGCCCTGGTGTGGTGATCCTATCTGCCTCTTTCTCTCTGTCACTCTCTCAAGTAAATAAAATATAATTTAAAATAAAAGCTGATATGATGAATACATACGTACACAAGATTTCATTTATAAAGTTATGCACTTGCTTGGTTCTTTTTAATTTAAAAAAAAAGGAATTTATTTATTTGCAAGCAGAGAGAGAGAGAGAGAGAGAGAGAGAGAGTATATACAGGTGCTCTAGGGCTTCTAACCACTGCAAATGAACTCTAGATGCATGCGTCACTTTGTGTATCTGGCTTACGTGGGTACTGGGGAATCCAACCCAGGCTGTTAGGCGTTTAAAGCAAAAGCCTTAACCACTGAGCTTTCTAACCACTGAGCATCCTTAAAATGTTAATACAGCTTAATTAAAGCCATGCAAAAATACTTTGCTTATACAATGTGGAGACCTTCTAAACTCAATATATACGAACAGATTTTCAGTCATAAGGATGCTTCAATGACTTCTGAGATTTTTCTAGAACTTGTGAAAATTATTCTTTTTGCTGGTTCATCCCATATATTACAGACCACATGTTCTCACTGTTCCCATCACCATGGCAAGAAAAGAAGACCATCACAAAACATCATCTAGAAATCATTTACTCCTGCCGAGAGCCACTGCTATTCACTGGCACGCAGTGTCTGCTGCAGGAAAAAAAAAAAAAAAGTGGGCTACCGGGCCCCTGGGAACTCCTATGCAATTTGCCTGGTAATGTTCTCAAATTAACTGTAAAATGTTTAATCTAAAATTTTCATTTTCATTTAAAGTTCCATTTACTTTAGATAGTTATCATTACATTGCTGCATGGGTGGTGATATATTGGTAAAATTTACCATTCTATTTCTACAACTTTTCCATTTTTTATGAAGAAAATCACATTTGATAAGCTCACCACATCTAGATACTTTGTTCTAATAAATAAGGCATTTATCTTTCCTTCTTTTCTTAATGTCACCTTTAATATTATTGGTGGGATCACATATAATATACATGTTCATTTTATCTCAACAGAAACCATAACTGTGCTTGACATCCAGAAGACCTGCTCTGACCCTGAGCTAAGCTAGGTTCTTGACTGCCCATTTCTTGTGTCCCTCACAGGATCTGCCCCTTCTAGATGGGCACTGTCCACTCCAACAGAGCAGAAAGGGAGACAGATGGGCTCCTACCAACACATGTGATCGCATCATTTACACATCCTTCCTCTCTTCACACCACCCAGAGATCTTCCCTTCAGCTGAGGTACCAACTTCACCTTCCGTCACTTGCAGCCTTGGCCCCTCTGCTTCATGACTCCCTACGGCCTAACTCCTCATGGCTACTGGGCTCCATTCAGAAGCCTGGTCGAGACAGTTGTGATCCCCATTCATCCTCCCATCTCAGCTACTGCTGTCCAAGCAGTTTTGTTTCCTGAACAACACCTGCCTAAACTTGTATTTCTTAGAGATTTCAGCTACAGCGAGTGGAAAATGAACTCCACGCGACATGACATTCTTATTTTTATTAAAATTGGATAGGGAAACATTTTACCATTTTGTCTCAAATACCATGACAGTATATATATATTTTTTTTTCTTTTAAAAAATGAATTATTTTAAATGCTTTGAAAATTAAGTGTTAGTAACACCACATCCCTGGTCCTAGCCTACTGAGGGGTCTCTTCAGTGGGATTGATGGTGTTGACCATGGGGTTATGGATTATGAGTGGTGAGAGCAGCAGTCAGTCATTGAGGGAGGAAAGCAATGCCTCTTAATATTTCCTCCCACCCTGTGGCTCTTAAAATCTTTCCATCCCTTTTCTTTAAAATTTCCTGAGCCCTGTTGGGTGCGTTTTAAGTTTGCTTCAATGTTGAGCTCTTAGCAGCTTCTGGATTCCTGCGGTGGTGGGTTTTGAGTATCCTCAGGGTCTTCTCCATGGTTCTGACACAGGTTATCAGACTGGTCATGCAAGCAGCACTCTTTCCCACCTTGCCAGTTCCTCTGGCTTCACCTGGACCCTAGCTGCTGTGAGGGGTGGTAAGTCTCCTGCCAGGAAGTCAGTTATCTTTTCTTGTCTTATTGGTATAATGTGGTGGTCCACAGTTTTCACTGCCTTCTTAAAAATAGAGAAACAGATTCTCCAGTGGAGAGTGAGATTGGCATAAGTTAAAAGAGATAGGCACTGTTAATTTAGAGAGATTTTGATGGGTGTAGCCTGTCCCTTGGCCAAATCTAGTGGGAGCTTCCTGATGGAGTATATAATCTTGGTCTCCATAGGATTCTGACTTGGTTCCCAGTTCCTTTCCACTGAGCAGATCTCTTAGCCAATCACAGAACTATTGTTTACCCACCTAGTCTGGGTGCCACTGTTGCACAGGCATGTACATCTGATCAAGATAGTTGCTTTTGTATGGCAGTGCTTACTGCTTGTTCACAATGTTGTTAAACATTTTCCCCAGTAGCTCATATGGCACTTTCCAGTACTATGCATCTGGGAACTTGCTTACTTCCAGATGACAGACAGATTTCTTGACATTCTGCATAGGCAGCACGTGGTGTCTTCACGAATAGGGTCTTCCCTCTTACCTGAGGCAGGTAATCAAGTGCTTTAACAAAAGCCTATCATATTTTGGGGACCTTGTAGGTCTCTCCAATTAACAGCTCAATGTTGGTTAAATGTCTGGTACTAGGAGTTAGAAGCCAGAGCCAAACATCTTAGGCTTCACCCCACCCTCTCCAGGGCCCTTCTTACTAGATGGTCCCCCCAACACACACTCATGTTGATGGATACTGCTCTTATTCTGCTATCCAGGAGGAAGGTTTCTATGATACCAATTAATTTTGGATTTGTTTTGTATATATCTTCCCCTTCCATCAAAACCCTTCCCTAAAGCCCTTCCATGGATTTTATCTGTCCCTCAAGTTGCCTGTGAGGTGTTCCTGCAACTCCAGCTGTCCCAGGTTAGGAACCGCAGATGAGGGAAAGCATGTTGCTTTTGTCTTTCGGTGCTTATGTGAGTTTGCTTAGAATTATCTGTTCCAAGACCATCAGTTTTCCCACAAATTTCATTGTGTCATTTTTCCTCACTGCTGAGTAGGATTCCATTGTGTATATGTACCACATCTTCATTATCCATTCATCAAATGATGGGTTGATTTCAGTTCTTAGTTATTTTGAATTCAGAGTTGTGAGCATGTTTAAGCAAATTTCTCTGAGGAATAACTTGGTAGCCCTATTTTCATCTTTTTTATGAGTCACCATATTGATTTCCGTAGTAGCTTTACCAGTTTGCACTCCCATCAGCAGTGAATAATGGTTCCTCTTTCCCCCACATCCTTGCCAGCCTTTATTGTGGTTTGATTTTTTTTTAATGATTCCCATCCTGATTGGAGTAAAGTGGAATCTTATCATTTTTTTAATTTGCATTTTTCTGATGGTCAAGGATGTTGGACATTTTCATAAGTGAGTATTAGCCATTTGTATTTCTTCCATTCAGAATTCCCTACTTATTTCTCTCTTCCATTTTTGAGTATATTATTTGAATTTTTTATTACTTAGTTTTTTTTAATTCCTTATAGATTATGGATATTAGGCCTCTGTCAGTAGTATAGCTGGTGCAGATTTTCTCCCCTTATGTGGATAGTCTTTTGGCCCTGTTTATAGGTTGTTTGTCTATACAAAAGCTTTTTTATATTCATGAGATTCCCATTGGTTAAGTCATTGTTTAATTTTCTGGGATACTTGGGTGTTGCTCAGGAAATCTTTTCCCATTCCAATATTATGGAGAGTTTCCACCTAAAACTACAGGTATTTAAGAGTTTCAGGTCTTATATTGAGGTCTATATTCTATTTGGATTTTGTTTTTGTGCATAGTGAGAGGAGTGAGTCTACTTTCATTTTTCTACATGTGGTTGTCAAATTTGTCCATCACCATTTGTTGAAGGTGTTGTCTTTTCTACAGTGTACATTGTTGGCTCCTTTGTCAAAGATAAAGTAGCTGTGGCTTCTTGACCTAAGGGCTGAGTGTTCAATTCTGTTACATTGGTCTATATGTCTGTCTTATGCCAGTACCCTGCTGTTTTGTTTAGATAGAGTAAAGTGATACCTCCAGAGGAGTTTCTTTTGCTGAGAATATTTTTGGATATGTGAGGCACTCCATATGAATTTTGAGGTTGTTTTTTCTATCAGTGTGAAGAATAATCCTATGATTATGATTTTTATTGGTATTATGTTGAATCTGTATATTACTTTTGGTGGAATTATTTTCACAATATTAATTCTATCAATTTAGGAAAATGGAAGGTCTTTTTATCTTTTCATGCAATCAATTTCTTTCTTGAGTGTTTTTAAGTTTTTATTATATAGGATTTTTGCATCCTGGGTTAGTATATTTTATTTATTTATTTATTAGAAAGTGAGAGAAACTGATAGGAAGAAAGAGAGAAAATGGGTATGCTAGGGCCTCTAGCCACTGCAAAATCCAGACACATGTGTCACCATGTGCATCTGGCTTACATGGGTTCTGGGGAATCAAACCTGGGTCCTTGGACTTTGTAGGTAAAACCTTAACTGCTAAGCCATCTGTCCAAGCCCTTGGTTAGTTTTATTACAAGGTATTTTATTTTGGTTGTTGTTGTTGCTATTGCTATTGAAAATGGGACAGCGTCACTGATTTCTTTCTCTGTATATGTGTGCTTTGGATATAAGAAGGCTACTGATTTTTTTGTATGTTGATTTTGTATCCTAACACTTTGCTAAAGGAATTTATCACTTTCAGAAGTTTTACAGTAGAGTCTTTGAGGGCACTTATCTCAAGGATCATGTCATCTGAAAATAAGGCTGGTTTGACTTCTTCCTATCCAATTTGTGTTCTTCTCCTGTTTTATTGCTTTGGCTAGGATTTCTAGTACTATGTTGAAAAGAAGTGTTGAGAGTGGACACCCTTGCCTTACTCCTTTCTTTTGGTTTTCTGAGGTAGGATCTCACACTAGCTCAGCCTCACCTGGAATTCACTATATAGTCTCAGGGTAGCCTTAAACTCATGGGGGTCCTCCCACCTCTTCCTCTCAAGTGCTGGGATTGAAGGTGAGTCACCATGCTCGGTTCTTGTTCCTAATCTTAATGGGAATTCATTGAATCTTCCCCCATTAAGTGACTTGGAATTTATGTACTTTGTATACAGCCTTTATTGTGTTGAGATAAGCCCTCTATGCCTATTCTCTCCAGAGGATTTTTTTTCAAGGTAGAGTCTAGGTCTAGCCCAGGCTGACCTGGAATTACTCTTAGGCTGGCCTCAAGCTCATAGCAATCCTCCTACCACAGCCTCCCATGCTGGGATTAAAGGTTTGCATCACATACCTGGCTGTCTCCAACACTTTGATCATGAAATAATGTTGTATTTTTCAAAGGCATTCTCTGCATCTATTGAAATGACCATGTGGTTTTTGTGTTTAAGCTTATTTATATGGTGTATTGCATTAAGCAGTTTCCGTTATTGAACCTTGTTTGTATCTCTGGGCTATAGCCTGTTTGATTGAGGTGGATGATGCTTTTTATGTGTTGTTGAATTTGGTTTGTTAGGATTTCTTCAGGATTTTTCATCAAAGTTCATTAGAGTATAGATCCATGGTTTTCTTTTCTTGACATATTTCTGTCTGGTTTTGGTATTAGTGTGATGCTGGCTTCATAGAAGGAGTTGTGGAGCATTCCCTGTTCTACACTTATGGGAAAAAGCTTGAGAAAAAAAGTCATTTGTTTTGTGATGAAAGTTTAGAAAATATGTAAACATACTAAAATTTCTTCATTCTATGAATGGTCAAAATATATACAATGAAAGATGCTACTCATTTTATTTATTTATTTTTGCATATATATGTGTGTGTGTGGTGTGCATGTGTGTGTAGTGCATGTGTGAATATGTGTGTTCATATACCTGTGGGCACGTGTGTGTCTGTATGTGTGTGTGTGTGTGTGTGTGTGTGTGAAGGTGCACATGTATACACATTAATGTAGAGACCGGAGGTCAATGATGGGTATCTTCCTCAATCATATTTAAAAATCATTTTAAAAATATGTTTTACTTCTTTATTAATTTATTTGAGAGAGAGAGAGAAAGAGGCAGAGAGAAAGAGAGAGAGGTGCATCAGGGCCTCCAGCCAATGCAAACATACTCCAGACTTATGTGCCTCCTTGTGAATCTGGTTTATGTGGGTCTTAGGGAGTCAAACTGGGGTCCCTTGGCTTTTCAGGCAAACACTTTAATTGCTAAACCATCTCACCAAACCTTCTACCTGATTTTTTAGATAGGATCTTTCACTGAACGTGGAGGTCACCATTTTTGCTAGCTTAGCTAGCCAACAGGCCTGTCTCCAACTCCCCAGTGCTGGGAGGGAGCATTTTACTTGCATGCTTGGAATTTGAACTCAGGTCCTCAAGCTTGTACATGAAGTACTTTACTGACTAACACATTGTATATAATGATCAGCAACATAATATTGTGTCTTTATGATATAACTTTGTTTTGGGTCACATATGGTCCATATTCACCTGGCATTAACCAGACAACATTTTATTATAAAGGAAACTAAAAAGGTATCTTAAATAAGTGGAGAATAGAATAATGGTCATCATAGCCTGGGAAGGGTATGGCAGGGATAGAAAGGTTGTTGGTGGGCGGTGGGTACCAGTGGAGAAGAAGAAAAAGTTCTGATTTTCTATAGCAAGGCTGGTTAACTATGGTGATAACAATTAATTGAATGCTTCAAAACAATTAACAGAAGCTAGAAATGTAGCTCATTGGTGGAGTGCTTGCCTGGTATGCATAATCACTGGGCTTCATCATACTTCTGAGAAAGAAAATACCAGCTTATATGATATTGAATATTCCCAATACAAGTAATGATAAATAGCTAAGGTGGCAAACATGTCAGTTACCCTGACTTGATCATTACATATTACATAAGTGTATTTAAATATCACACCAAACTTCATAAATATGTACTGTTACTATGTTAATTAAAATATATCAATGTAAAAATATTTTAATTAAAAACCAGGGCTGGAGAGATGGCTTAGCCATTAAAAGCTTGCCTGTGAAGCCTCGATTCCCCAGGACCCACGTTAGCCAGATGCACAAGGGGCACAAGCATCTGGAGTTCGTTTGCAGTGGATGGAAGCCCTGGTGCACCCATTCTCTATCTGTCTCTCTCTCTCCCTCTCTCTCTCTCTCTCACTCTCAAATAAGTAAATAAAAATGAACAAAAAATGTTTTAAAAAAAGCTTGAAAAATATAAAACAACATTATAAATCTGAGACCCCTCATTTGTAAAACCTATTTCTTTTGAAAATTTTGAAATAAGAAATGCTTTGGAAGGACTCCTCACTATATGTTTTCTAGAAAAAAACCCTGAGGAGATAATCCAAATAATCTGTCAATGATTTGCCTCCTGGAAGTTCCTTAAAAAGTTCTAAGCTCTTCTGTAATTGCCTTGGCTTTTGGCAGGAAAAGGAATGTGAAAAGGGCGCAAGAAAATGGAGATAGGAGCTGGGCATGGTGGCACACACCTTTAATCCCAGCACTCTGGAGGCAGAGGTAGGAGGATCACCATGAGTTCAAGGCCACCCTGAGACTCCATAGTGAATTCTAGGTCATCCTGGGCTAGAGAGAGACCCTACCTTGAAAAAAAAAAAAATGGAGATAGGTTCTATGAAAGGAATGAAAATGGTTCAAAGTAAAAAAAAAAGTCACAGTGCAATGAGTACCTCTCACTATAGCCCACAGCTGTGACAGTATTGTTGGACTGAATTAAATAGTTATGCTTCAGGAAGCTTTAACATGGGTTAAAAATGCAGCATCATTATGAGCACACATGAGCTTTGGCTTTCTCGCAGTGCTCTGAGTGCTCTTCACTGAAGATCAAGTGAAAGGTGCTTTCCTGGTGTATTTGGGAGAGGATTTATAGACCATGGTGGCATTGAACTTGTTATGTAGCTAAGAATGACCTGAATTCCTGACACTCCTGCTTTCACCACCTAAGTGTTGAGAGTTAAGCCAGGCACCACCCCACCCAGCTGGTGAAAGCTATCGCTGTATAAACTGTGTTCTCCATAGCATACTTCTAGTAAAGATAAGTGGGGTTTCTGCTTTTTAAAAATGTCATTCAGTAATCAGCAGTGCTTGGAAAGAGCATTAATAACTCCATTGTTATTAGTGATCATTATTATTTATTTATTTATTTGAGAGAGAGAGCTTCTGAGTGCGTTCTTTTCAAATGTAGACATTCACATTTTTTAGCGCATTAAAGAACAAGTATGTCATAGAACACATTCACGCACAGGTGTGACAACATTGTCATTATTCCTACTCCAGAGCAACAGTGTTTCATAAGTGACAGCTCATAAAGATTCAACTGTGTTACCAATGCATCTCAGCTACATCTGTAAATAACAATGAACTTGTATACTTACACTATGTCCTTTCTAAAGTAATGAGGAATTTCTGAAGATTTTCTAGAACCTTCAACCTGAAGTTTAGAGAAATTGCAAGCACTGTCTGGAATTTTTCAGTGAAGAGAAAAGTGAAATAAAAGTTGAAATACAAGCTAAATGATATTGGATATGTTATATCAAATGTTTGCTTGCCTGAATAATAGATCATATAAAGAACTTATTGCTAACAATGCACAAGACACTCATTTTCCCCTTCCCACATGAATTTGATTTTAAATCTTATATTTATATGAACTATACTGAGTCAATGGTTCTAGTCACGAAAATCTTTTTTTTTTTTTTAATGTAGAGTTCTATGGTGAGCACTTGGAGTTATTAACCACCTGGCATCATTAATTTCTTCTTTCCAAAAGTACCTTTACTCATTACTTGGGTTTTCAACAATATATCTTACAAGACATGTCTCACATGTGAACTCAGAGATTGGGTGTAGATGGTGATATAGGAAAAAAAATGTGATGGCTCAAATGTGTCCCTCAAAAGAGTGTATGCTGGAAGCTTGATCCTCAAATTGACATGTCAGTAGATTTCAGAGGAGCAAGCTTCAGAAGGTTCATTGGGACTACATGAGACCATGATGGTAAGGGCCTACATAGTGCAGCATTTATTGCTTTATAAGAAGAACAGAGAACAAAATTAGCATGCCCCCTTTCCCGTGTGATGATGCAGCTAGAAGTTTCTCACCAGATACCCACTGTGCTGTGATCTTGCAGCATCTGGACCCATGAGCTAAGTAAGTTTCTATATTTTTAATGTTGTTTGGACTCAGGTATTTTGTTACAGCAATAAAAAAATGGATGAAGATGGGCAATGGTTCAAATGAGATATTTGTCTCAGGGGAGTGCCATTACAGGCTTTGTCTAGCCAGCAATAATAAGAGATGCATATCTGGGTGGAATATTTTGCATCTTCATCTGAAGTGATCCTCCTTTCTGGTCCTCTCAGCTCTTGAAAAGCTCCTATGGACTCTGTCATGTAGAACCCCTGATGATTTCATTTTTTGATTGATTTTGGCTGGTGGGAAACAGCTGGAGAGTTTGGAAAGCAAGGAAAAACAGAAATACAAAATGTTTAATTGAGCCTGTCTTCAATTGCCACTTGCTAATGGCCATCCTTTTGGTTTGCTGCCCTCCACTGTCTCTCAGCATGTGATGTAGACTTATACATCTTTCATACTTAGTCTCAAGAATTTTGTAAAAGATATCAAAAACAGAACTGGCATGGTGCATTCAAAATTCTTTTTAGTATTCGGAATACACAGAAAGGTTCATGTTAATAATTTTTATTTCACTGCATGCATAAATGGGAGCATAGTATAGGACAGCACATGTGACTGAAGATGACATAAGAACAGGGACGTGCCGGCATTATGTGATGCTATATTCTGGCTGTAGAAAGACAGACGACAGACAAACTAGATAATTTTGATAGTGTCCAGGCAGAAATATTCAGGAAACAAATTTCACAAAGAAGATTACAGGAAAGCTGAGCTTTTAGAAATAGACAAATATTTTTAATGATGACAATGAATAAAAGAAAGACAAATTACAAGACAGAGTTCTAAAACAATTGGGTGCATTGAAAAACATGAAGTAGTTCACTCTAGTTGAAATACTGAGTCTCAGCCATGAGAAACATAAGAGATTAATAGAATGGTCAATCACAGCATGTCCCAAGTGACCACATCATATCGCTCAAGACAACTGGACTTTATTAATTGTGGTTGTAATCAATACAGCAACATAACTGATTCACTTCAGAGAGAGTATCCTAGGAATTCAATGACATGGAGAAGAACTAACACCTGGAGGAAGTTATATAATATTATGATCAACTTGGGGAAGGACTCCTTAGTGTAATACAAAGGATAATCTATTCCACAGAAATAAATTATAAGGGGAAAAATAAGTGATTTATGAACAGAGAAGATAAGCATGAGAGGGGAAAAAAAAAACAAGATGAATCCACAGTGTTCAGTTAGGAATGTGACTTCTTTGCAAGCCTAGGCCATATAACAAACGCCATAAATATCTGACTCAGCAATGGCCATTACAATCTTTTGATGCTTTCTGCTCAGCATTTCACATGTCTTTGGACCCTGAGGCAATCACACTTAAGAAACTACTTCCAATCAAATCAGTACATTTAATACATACTAAAGTCATAGAAAACAAATGATATTATTTAAGCATTTCCATAAACCAGTCTTTCATAAACCAGTCTCCAAAGGAAAGCTAGTGGCCCCAGATTATCATATTTATGGCTATGTTTTGAGTATTTATTAAGTATTTATTAACTTGTTCTCTATAAGATATCACAGGGAAGCACAGGAAGACAGTTTTATATGTTCAAGTCCGTATTGAGTAGATAAATATATAATTAGATATTAAATAGAATGAGGGAATTAATAATGTGGAAGTTACCACATAAGGTACTGATATTTAGAAGTAAAATATATTCCATGTTCTACACCCTGAAAATGATCTACTTATTTATTCATTCAATGTATAATTAGCATTGTACCAGTCAGCTTCCTGTCACTGTGATCAATCCCTGAGGTAATTAACCTCAAAGAGGAATGATTCATTTGGCATATAGTTTTATATTTTCAGTCTTAATTAGGTGGCCATAGTGCCTTTGGGCCTAGAGTCTCATCATGGTGGGAATGTGTGGCATAGGAAGATACCCCATGGTTGCTCAGAAGCAAAGAATAACAGGAAGAGTATGATGTTCAAATATCCCCAAGGTCACACTCTCAGAGACTTAACTTTCCCTCATAAGCATCACATTCTTTTTTTTTTATTTTTATTTATTTAGAGTGACAGAGAGAGAGGGAGAGAAAGAGGCAGATAGAAAGGGAATGGGTGCACCAGGGCTTCCAGCCACTGCAAACGAACTTTAGACACATGTGCCCCCTTGTGCATCTGGCTAATGTGGGTCCTGGGGAGTCAAGCCTCGAACAGGGGTCCTTAGGCTTCACAGGCAAATGCTTAACCGCTAAGCCATCTCTCCAGCCCAGGCATCACATTCTTAAAATGACACTGTCTCCCCCAATACCATGGGCTGTAGACCAAGGCTTTCTGTAAAACAGGAGACTTCAAGAAATATTCCATGTCCAAACTGTAGTACAAATGGTAACATAACCCACATGATGCTGATTCTGTAGTCATGCAAACTGAAAAGGCTGTATGGAGTGACAGAGACTTCGACCAAGATTTCAAAGGAAAGTCTTATTGTCCAGGCAGTATATGGCAGGGTTGTGGCAGGGCAATACCTAAGCCTATGAAAGTGAGGCTGTAACAAGAGCCCCAGGCAAGAAGCAATGACAAGAAGGAATTCTACCAAGAGTAGCTGCAGGCGCTGTACAAAATCTGCTTGACTGTATTCACTGAGCACAAAACTAATTAGTAAAAATAAAAATTAATCTGCCTGTGGTGGTTTGAGTGTGAAATGTTCCTCATAGGCTCATGGGGTTGAATACTTAGTGGTCAGATGGTAGTATTGTCACAGAAGGTGTGGAGCCTTTAGAAGGTGGAGCTTCGATGGAGAAAGTCTGAGCTTCCCAGTTTAGCTGCAATTGTTTGAGAGATTATCACCATTGAGATCGGGCCAGATGTTCTGCCTTGGGACAGAATTGATGGCTTTCTTTTGAAAGGAGAAGGCTTGAAAGAAGAAGGTTGAAGGAATTTCCTGCTCAAATAAACACCACAACGTACAGTTTGAAAGTCAATTTTTCATTACTTAATTATTTCTCTAATAATGGCCAATGTGTCTACCTCAGCACGAGTGCTCACTACATCATTGTGTGGTATATAAAAGGAAGTTGCAAGATTTCTGACCCAATGATTTCTGCTTTTGAAACATGTGTGCTCAGTGTTTCTGAGTCTTTGTAGCAACTTCTACTTTAAACCCAGGCCAACAGGCTTTGCAAGTAGGAATATGGAAGATCATTCTGAATCCAGTCTATGCCTGCCCCTGGTCCCCAGACTGTTCCTACACTGTGGTGGTTTGATTCAGGTGTCCCCCATAAACTTAGGAGTTCTGAATGCTAGGCTCCCACCTGATGGAATTTTGGGAATTAATGCCTTCTGGAGGGTGTGTATTGCTGGGGGCAGGCTTATGAATGTTATAGCCAGTTTTCCAATGCCAGTGTTTGGCACGCTCTCCCTTTGCTATTGTCCACCTGATGTTGGCCAGCAGGGGTAATGTCCACCCCTGCTCATACCATTATTTTCCATGCCATCATGAAGCTAACCCTGGAGTCTGTAAGCCAAAATAAACCTTTTTTCCCCCACAAGCTGCTCTTGGTCGGGTGATTTTTGCCAGCAATGGGAATCAGACTGCAACATAGACTCTTACTGTGAAACCGCATTACAGTAGGTAGTATTATATCTGAGGAATAATGCAACTGTGAGTCAGGACTCCCACTGCAGCAGGAGCTCGTTCATCCTTCGTGAAATGAACTTGAGGCCAGATCCCGTTGTGCACATCAGCACTAGATGCTTTCATAGTGGAGACTATATACCTCCTCAAAGTGTCATTCTCAAGGACATGCCTTGGAGTGGCATTATCCACAAAGAATTCTCCTCATAGGTCAGGATGGATTTACTGTCCACTATATATGGCATCTCAATAATTCACTCTTTAGAGATAGAAGTCATTTGGATTCAGATACATTTTTTTATATCTCCCTGTCAATAATTTCTAACTGACATAAAATTAACTTGCAGGGTCTGAAAATTCTGATAAATTTGATTTGGGAAAATATATTTTAGCATCTTATTCCAGTATACTATTTCTGCAAAATTAAATAAATAGAGATGATGTTCTGAGAGAGCTAAATAAGTACCCTTTAACAAGCTGGGGATACATACCCTAACCAAATGAGCGAGGTACCCTTGACCAAAGTTGAAGTTGCTGCAAAGACTCAGAAACATTGAATATACAATGTCATAAAAGCAAAAGCCAAATGTAAATTATGGGGTTCAATTGAATTGGGCACATGAGAATAAATGTGTGGTTTGTAATAGATGGTGATAGATGATGGCTGAGCTAGATAGATGACACAAGCAGATATAGAGTGATAGAGATAATACAGATAGATAATGGAGATAAGATGAATGGATGGGTAGATGAACAGATGAATAAGCAGGTAGATAGAAGATGATAAATAGGGCTGGAGAAATGGCTTAGAGGTTAAGCGCTTGCCTATGAAGCCTAAGGACCCTGGTTCGAGGCTCGGTTCCCCAGGTCCCACGTTAGCCAGATGCACAAGGGGGTGCACGCGTCTGGAGTTCATTTGAAGAGGCTGGAAGCCCTGGCGCGCCCATTCTCTAGCTCTCTCCCTCTGTCTGTCTTTCTCTCTGTGTCTGTCGCTCTCAAATAAATAAATAAATAAATTTTAAAAAATGCAATTCTAAGTTTCATATGCCAGGGATACCTACAAGCAATAATTTAGTGAAGGAAGAAACATGCTCAGCAGCACCCTGGTGTACAGCGGCTATTCTCTATGGATAGGGGCCACAGGACCCTGGAGAAGAGGCTGATACCAAGAATAAAATAGCTCAGAATAACACAAGTGTGAATACCCTCTTAGTTGCAAAGTAACAAAGAAATCAAAGTGTGATAAAGACATACCAAAAGGTCATAGACAGGCCATAGCTTGAGTGGTTCATTCTGCTCAAACCTGGAAGCATTTCTTGAATAAAGTTATAGATAGTAATGGTAAAGTTAGAATATTCAGTAGGTACCAAATGTAGTGACTGAAACTTTGAGATGTGACTTATAATCTCCAGGAGGTTACAGAGTTTCAAATATCTCCCCATAGATGACTTCTTAATTACAAAAAGAAAGCTAATAACTTTAATCTAAGGAGATCTAGCTGACCATGTCTTTATTGCAATGATCCAAATCAAAGTTAGAGAGTTCCCAATATAATACACTGAGAACAAATCATTATTACTATGGCATTCAACCAAAAACATCAACAGAACTGCATTCTTCAAAAGGTCTAGATCAAAAAAGAAAAACTGGGCTGGAGATATGGCTTCGCAGTTAAGCGCATGCCTGTGAAGCCTGAGGACCCTGGTTCTGGGCACGATTCCCCAAGAACCAGGTTAGCCAGATGCACAAGGGGGCGCACGCATCTGGAGTGCATTTGCAGTGGCTAGAAGCCCTGGTGGGCCCATTCTCTCTCTCTATCTGCTTCTTTCTCTCTCTCTATCTCTCTCTGTCACTCTCAAATAAATAAGTAAAATTGAAAACAAATTTTTTTTTAAAAAAAAGAAAGAAAAGCTATTGCCCAAAGACCTGCCTTAGTTACAGACGACTGAGGTGAAATGATGTTCCACTGCCATACTCACCTGAACAGGAGCACCATTGCTACACAAGGCATTGCACCACTAATGACATTTGCATACACGTTGCCAATTAAGTTGTAATTTCATGATGTAAGTTATGTCTCTATTCTTGGAATAATATACTAACAAATGTAATAATAAAAGGGATGCAATGTCTTCTGACTAAGGAAAAATGCATATGAATTCCACATTATACTTGCTCAATGTTACCTGTTATCCACACATAGACAAACATGCATCAGAAAGGATAGTGAAACCATCAGTCACTGTGTATTCACATGATCCTAGTTTGGAATTTTCTCATGTTTAAAACTACACAAAGCTTTCAGAAAATAAGTGCTCACAGAAGATAAGTGAAAATGCAATACTAACCATGTATTCTCTGTTATAATTTCCTAAATTTGTATAGTTGGAAAATATTGAATTACCCAACGTGATGGTGGGTATTGACAGGTACTTAAAGTAGCAGAAAGAAGCATACTTGTGGGACTTTTTAGTGATGAAGTATAATAATTTAAACATTCTTAAATATAAAAGTTGATTGTGTTAAACCATCAATATTTTCCCTACTGAAAGTGACAAGTAGTTTATTATGGGATGCTTTTTGCATGTTAAGTGGCTTTTAAATGTCCTAACAGTATCTATTCCCATAGAACTCTCTGGCCCATAGCCCTGCTATATGGCTTTTAGAGATATGAAAGAATTTACTTTTTACTGTACTCGATAAAATTACAGGAAAGGGCAACTGCAGTTTGGAAATACAGATGTCATTTTCCTTCAATTGTCGATAAAAGAAATCTTTTTATTTTCACCCCATGGCTATAAATGTCTTTGTAGGCTAGCAAGAAAATGAGCCAAGAATTGAACCAACAGTTAGAATGCAGCCCTATGACCTATATATTTTCCCAATTATAGACTATTCCCGTCCTCAGTCATTTACTTGGGCACTGCTCTGAGTGATAGGATGTCCTTGGCAGCCTATGGACCTTGAAATGAGAGATCATGAAGTACCGAATCTGAGAGGATGGTGTTGGGTAAATACTGCACTATGAATTTGTGCTGTGGAGCCCAATATGGAGAAAACTCAGCTATAGCTCAGTCAGTCCAAGTTACACCGGACAAGATTGAATAGTAAATCCCCACAGCCTTGGCATAAGCCAAGAAAATAACTTGCTAGTGTTTTGTTGGTCATATGTAGTACAGTCAAGACAAGGGAAATGATGGAGAAATAACCTTACAGGAGTCTTATAGTAAATGCATTTAACTTACTTCTCATAGCGATCCAGAGAAGTGCAAATTGTCATTTACTTTCTTCTCTTATAGATGTGACAGCAGTTGTCATGATTGAGTGTGTCACTGAAACTTCATGGCATCATGTGTTGGAAATGAAATTGAGAATCCCATGCCATTGCAGACCCAAGCCCACCCTCAATCTCTACAGCACATACCTCCTTCAGAAGACACCGCATCAGTCTTCACTCACCCTTGGGGAAAATAATAGAAAAACAATCACCACAGCAACTTCTGTACATCTTTTTGTCTGAGATTTTTCTCTTCATTCAAGCTGCCATTCCTCTGGGTTGGTGGGGACAGAAGTGGCCCTTCTGTGGACATGAAGGGAGCTCACATGGCAGAGCAGATTGCCCAGGTCTCTGGGTTGTTCTCTGGCTTCAGTACTAGGCAGAGGTCTGTGATGTGAACACATTCTATGATAATCATTTCTAGTGAGATACCTTGGCCTTCACTGGAGGGATGGACTGATGTGTAATTTCACTCCACAAAGATATCCTGCTTCTCTGCATAAAGACATAGACTCTTTGGGACTGGGGTGGATGGGGGCAAGGTGAGAAATAATGAAGTTTCATGGGTGCATTGCTTAGCAGCACGGATGACAAAGTTTCGTGTAGTAGGAAATAGGGAAAGGTTTACCCAGAATGGGTGAGAAAAGTCATCTTAAAGGTCAGATTTTGGGACTGAGGAGATTATCCAGTGGTTAAAGCCCCGCTGTTTATACAGGTGTCAGATATTTGACCTAGGGTGCTTACACAAGCCTTCTGGCCTGAGTTCGAATCCCCAAATCCCACATAAAGCTGGACATAGTGGTGCATGCATCTGTAACCCCAATGCACCTATACCAATGAACAGACTAGCTAGGAGAATCCAGAAGTTTACAGACCAGCTAGACTGGCACATGTAGCAGCAAAAATGAGAGCCCCTGTCTCAAAGAAGAAAGGAGAGGACAAACACCCTGTGGTGGTTTGATTCAAGTGTCCCCCATAAACCTAGTTGTTCTGAATGCTAGGTTCCCAGCTGATGGAGATTTGGGAATTTATGCCTCCTGGAGGGAGTGTATTGTTGGGGGTGGGCTTATGGGTATTGAAGCCAGTTTTCCCTTGCCAGTGTTAGGCACACCCTCCTGTTGCTATTGTGCACCTTATGTTGGCCAGGGGGTGATGTCCACCCTCTGCTCATGCCATCGTTTTCCCCTGCCATCGTGGAGCTTCCCCTCGAGCCTGTAAGCCAAAATAAATCTCTTTTTCCTAGAAGTTGCTCTTGGTTGGGTGATTTCTACCAGCAATGCGAACCCGACTGCAACACACCCCAACATTGTCCTCAGACCTCCACGTGTACAACGATGGTACACATCCACCCATGCATGTGCATATGCATGTACACACACACACAAATTTTAAAAAGTTTTTTTCTGGTGTGCATTAGTGCAGCGTGTGTGCATGGTGTGGTGGGTATGGTGTATGCACATGCAAGTACCCTTGTGGAGTCCCATATGCTCCCTTGTGGCAGGTGGCGTTTACCTTCAATGGCCCGTGTGGAATGCCAGGGAATCCACTCAGCACCCTTCTGCCTGCTGTTGTTTGATCTGGAGTCTCTTACCAAAACAGGAGTTTACTGGTTTTCAGATGCTTACTGGTTTCATATTCCCTGTTCTCTGCTCCTCTCTGGGATTGGGGTTAACAGGTGTACATAGCTATGCTCAGCTGCTTATATGGGTTCCAGAAATTTGATGTTGGGTGGTTTCATGCCCCCAGTCTTATGAGGTAAATTTCAAATTGCACAGAAGGGGACTGGAGAGATGGCTGGGAGTGATTTGAACATGGTAGTGTTTTTGTTTTAACATTTGCAACAAATTTAAATTGAAATAACTTTACATACTATATGTAACAGGACCATCCAAATGTTCACTTACAGATGGTGATAGTATGACAGTGGAAAACAGACTTCAAATCAATGAATCTTGGTGAGATAAAACCGGAGGAAACACACAAATGTTTGTCAGCTAATGTTTGAAACAACAACTCTTCAAACAAGACAAACAACATAAAGGAAGGACCTCTTCCCGCTGCCAGCAGCCCTGTCCCTCGGGCAGAAGAGCAGCAGCAAGCCCTGGCTGCATGGCTGAGAAGAAGCCTTGGGCCATGCCTTCTCTTCCATAGAAAATAAGCATTACACTATATTTTCTCTTCCATGGATTTTTAAGCTGTGTGAAAGTACTAAACCTAACTTTCATTTCTATGCAAAAATTCTTAAATTACATGCGTTGAATTCCACGAGAGTTGAAGTGGTATTTCGATGCAGGAAGACATGCCGCAGATAAACAAAAGCTTTTTATGGCCTACTAGAAACCTGCTTTGAAATCAGTGACTTGTGCCTGATTTTCATGCTTCCATGTGCTCTCTGAAAACAGAGCAGCAAAGGAACTTGGGAAAAGCCACCTTGAAGTCCTTAGGTGAAGTCACTTGGTTTGCCTAATTTCCATGTTCCCTGTGAGATGGCTGTCCATGGCCAAACATGCCCGTACTGCCTCCTTAACGGCCACAATAAGCAGTGGCCCCTCCACTCACTCCTTGCTCTCCACTAGTTTAATTGCAGAAAAAGAAAAATGTCTATAAAGGATAACTCTTACAGACCACAAGACGTAAGCCCAAATCAACTGTTGATCTGGAGTATAATCTTTGCTTCTGTCAGAAACTGAGAACTTCCATGTAGGTTCCTAGGGATTTTCCTTTTTTTTTTTTTTTTTTTTTTGAGGTAGGGTCTCACTCTAGTTCAGGTTGACCTGTAATTCACTATGTAGTCTGAGAGTGGCCCTTAACTGACAGTGATCCTCCTACCTCTACCTCCCAAATGCTGGAATTAAAGGCATGCTCCATCATGCCCAGCTGCTTTTCCTATTTTATGTGCTTCTTCTCCCTGTCTAGTTTAGGTTCTTTCTGATTTTTACCATAGGCACTCAGAGCTATAAACTTACTCTTCAAACTCCCTTCTGTATATCACATAGTTTTGATATGTTGTATTTTAATTTTTATTCAATTCTAGGAATTTTTTTATTTCTTCCTTGATTTCATTGATCTACTTATCATCCAAGAGTGTTTAATCTCAATAAATGTATTAGTTACTTTCTTATTGTCATGATAAATACTTGACAAGAAAGAGCAGAAAGGTTTATTTTAGCTTATAATTTAAGGTTACAGTCTATCGTGATTTCAGGAATTAAGTCAACAGTGCGGAGGCAAAGAATGATGAATGCCCATTTTCAGCATCTCTCTTCTTTTTTACAGTCCAGGACCTCAGCCCATGGAATGGTGCTGCCCACAGATAAGATGGGTCTTCCTACCTCAATTAACCTGATTAAGATAATTCTTCATGACAACTCCACACAGGAGGACCCTCAGTGGAATGAGGGGGGAGAAAGGACATAAGAGTGTAATCCAGTAGTAGGAATAATGAACAATTTGTAATATGTTCATATATTAAATTTTCAATAAAATGATAATTCCTCACAAGCATGCCCAAAGACTAGTTTCCTGGTGATTCTAGCTCCTGTCAAGTTGACAGGCAATATAACAATCACAGTGATGTACTTTCTGTACTTAATTTTACTGTGTATTTCTAGCTTTGTTCCAATGTGGTTGAACGTAGTACAAGAAGTTACTTCAATTTTCCTGTATTTACTGAAACATGCTGTGTGTCCTAATAATGTGATCTATTTTAGAAAATGTTCCATCAGCCTCTTAGAAGAATGTGTATGGACAGAATGTTCTGTGGATGCCTGCTAAATCCATTTTATTTGTGATGTCATTTAACTCCAATGTTTCTCTGGTAATATTTTTTTATGGATGACATATCAGTGAAGCATTGAAGTTATTACTGTGTTGGGGTCAGTCTCTGACTTTAGGTCTAGTAGTATTTGCTTTGTGGAATTGGGGATACCTGCGCTCAATATGTATACATTTAGAAATTAATGTCCTCTTGATGGGTTGTTCTTTTAATCGATATGAAGTGTCTTTTAGTCTCTTCTCACTAGGTTTGGTTTGACGTCTATTTTGCAATGCATTATACTAGTTCTATACAACTTAGTATATAGTTACCTATCTCTCATGTGAGCAAAAGTTCTTCAGAAAAATCTATATACTGCTTCTGATAGTAGATGTCCACGGCAGGCCATCAAACTCTTCTCTCGGAATTCAGACCAACACATTTACTTATCTTCATTGTATATTCTTCTTGCAGGAAATATTTTAGCTATTTTTACTGCAAACAATAATTATACCTTATAGCTTAGTAATTTTGCTATAACAAAATGTTTTATCCTAATAGAGTCTGTCTAGTTAATATTAGCATATAAGGGTTGCCTTCATTCATTTATTCAGAAACAGATAAGTGTATGAAAGTTTCCATGGGCTATAGTGGACACTTTGTAGAGCCCAGTAGTTTTGTCTGAATCCTTGACCACCTTTAAGTTGTCCTTAGACAACCTCTAAAAGTCATCATTTCCTTGTATTTATCCTCATGTTAAATAATAGTTATCCTAGACTTTTAAAAGATCTTCTAGAGTTTTTTGATATTATTAGGGTTTGAAACTAAAATATTCTTTGACATGCTATCATATTGGTTGTAGAGGTAATGGTTTACCTCTATAACTTTTTTTGAAATGTATGATAAGTCTAATGATTTCAGCCATTATTGAGATAACAATGCAAACAATATATCTTACTGTGTGATTGGTGGGGAGTTCGGGCACACTGCCCCTGCTCTGGCAGCAGTGCAGTATTGTAAAGCTGACGGTGTTCACCAGAACTGTGTGAAGTGATCTTAATACCTAATGAGGTGCTGGTGATCTCCCCAGGGACTTTAAAACTGCTATAGATGTATTAGGGGCAAATCTTATTGTCAGTTACTATCACATTAGCTAAGATACTAGACTGTTAGTATACTGTATTTTCAAGTTCAGGATTCTAAAGGGTTAAGGGTTCATCTCACTATAGGACATGGAATGGGGCCTCCTCCTTGTCCTCTAAGCATGACAGAGTGCCACCCTGGTCCACCTCTGCTGAGGGTCACTCCCTTTATGTATCTGGATCCAGTCTTACAAAGGAGCCACCACATTCTTTAATGCAGACTTTCTGAAATTCCTTCTTAATGTGTAATGTCTGTGGTCACCTCGGTCACTTCCTCTGGCCATCTTCATCCTTTCTACCACAGCCTGGGCTCATTCCCGTGGGTAAGCTCACCTTCCTTGGCTGCAAAGCCAGACAGCCCCAATAGTACCAGAAGATCTAGTTCTCTAACTCCCCTTAACTTTTATTTTTTTAAAAAATGGATTATTATTACTTTGAGTGCTAGGGCTAGAACCTAGTACTTCCCACATGCTGGGCAAGCCCCATCCACTGAGCTGCATTCCCTGCCTACTTCTGTCACCGGGTGTCACGTTCACCTCTGGTATCATATGTCATTGTGTTTAGTCATTGTTGCCTCAATCCCTCTGTCCACTGTTCACTTAGGTACTTTTACATTCCTACAATAGACTTTTTCTGCATATGGTACAGACTTTTCTCATCATATAGAAAATAGTTTTTCCATAATTATAAGTAACATTGGACTTTCTTGGAGGCTTTGTTTTTCTTTCATTGGCATTGACATTAGTCAGGCAATATCTTTAAATGCAACTGAAATGCTTTCTTTCTATATTTCTGAACTGACTAAGCATCTAGGAAAATGACATTCATTTTATCAGTAAACACTAAATTCCCTAGATTTTTTTTTAGCTATTGTTACTATGCTTACTTCTGATTTCTTTAAAATTTGTTTGATCACTGTTACTATAGTCTATATTATCATGCCTTCATTTAGTTATTATGCTTTTAATTTAGTTTTGCTGTAAAAAGCAGGTCTTTCAATAATAGCTTTCTGAATATGATCTTTTTTCCATAATTTTATTTTTGTAATAAATTTAATTAATTGATTGATTTTCACGGGGAGAGGGAAGGAGCATGACAGAGTTTCTTGCTATTACAAACAAACACCAGACTCATGTGCCACTTTGGGTCCAGTTTTGCCTGGGTGCTTGGGAATTGAACCCGGGCAGGTAGGCTTTATAAACTCCTTCAATTAGTGAGCCATCTCCCCAGCCCTATCATTTTCTTTGTGGTTTTGAAGCTTACAGTTTATTTCTAGTCCATTTTAGTTTCTATGAATACTATGCTGCTTGCTATTATTTTGCTCAAAAATGTGGATGATATATAATCTGCTATAAATTGAGTAATCATTATCTCAGTTTATAAGAATATTTGTATTATTCTTTAAAGGTGATAGTTTAATTATTTTCATGATTCATTCTGATATTAAAATTTCCAAAACATTGAATAAAATTTGAGCCAATATGTAAGGACAAATAATCTCAAAGTATGGAAGCTATGGTCAGATAGTCATATAAAAAGGCTGTCATATTTAGATAAGATCATGTAATTATTTTCCACCTGAATGCATTCCATAGTTAGAGATCTCATTTTCTTGTCTTATTGAACAAAGGGAAAGTAGCACAATAGCCACTGTTCATAAAGATTCATGATCATTTCAAGGACCCAGACTCCCTGGAAAACAGGAGAGAAAACATCTACATAGGCTGTCTTCATAACATCATCTTTGTGGAGATATCCCTCTCTTTCCTGTGTTAGTTTAGCATTCACTACAAGGAAGTTAATATTTCAGGGTCTTTTTCTTTTTCCTTTTGTTCCCTTGTTTTCTTCCTTTCTCTTCACTTTTCCCTTCTTCAGATAGTACATTAAATCTAAATGATATCTCAGAGAACATTTACTTTAAAACACTATACATATATATGTATGCATATATATATATATATAATGTATTATATGTGCATTTTATGTACAATGTAATAGTATTCAACAATAGGTTAGAACAAAATCATGTCATTTGCAGCACTATGGATGGAACTAGAGAACGCTGAGTTACACTAAATAAGCCATACTCTGAGAAACAAATATTACATGTTATCTCTCATGTGAGGAATCAAATCTTTTCAAATACATGAAAGTAGAAGGGAGACTATTTGGGAAAAGGAGAGGAATCAAAGGCATGTGAGAGGAAGAAAAAGCAGAAGCAGGCCAAAAATGAACCCAATGTGGATCAGGGAAATTTTGTGGAAGAAGGGGCGGAAAGAATGTCAGAGCCACACATTGGGTCATGATACACAGAGACATTTCTCCTACCCATAACTGTGGGCTAACTCCACAATGCACAACCCATATACCTCAACAAGGACGGGCCAGGAGGAAGGGTGAGGAAAGGGAGGAGGCTAACAGTGGTGCCAACTTGACTGTATTCACTGAGTACAAAACTAATTAATAAAAAAAATAAATTTTTAAAATAGATGGGAGTGGGGGGTGAATATGACAAAATATATTAATGAACAATATATGCTAATAAGAAAATGCCATAAATTATTTTGCGTGTTTTTAAATTTTTTCTTTGTTTTTAATTTTATACTTGATTATTCTAATAATCATAACTGCCTAAAAGGATGATTACATATTATTATGTGGGTGTTAAATGATCTCTGAATCAAATTGGAAATGTTATAGAATTTCAGTCACTGACAACAACAGAAGTAGCACTTACGCATGACAGGCCCTGCTTCTGTCTGACATCCTGCCTATCACATCTCCTCTCCTTCTTCATCTTTCACTTATTGCTCTCTTTGTTGGCAACTCAGCACAAACAACAGTGCTTTGTAAGTAGTCATGTGAAACTTCTTAACATAGTTTCCGTAGCCACACTTCTAAATTGTCTCATCTTTCAGATGGCAAAACTAAGCACACTTAGCCACACAAATCCTTTGTGTACACCTGCCTAGATGTACCCACACACAAAAATGAGGTGTGAGAGGTACTCTCAGGAGCCCTTTTGTCTTTCAAACTAACATCATTTTATGAAAATCAACATTAATGGGTAATTAAATAAAGCAAAAATAAAAGAGGACCCACTATCATTTCCATGTCCTCATTGCTCTTGTTTTATTTCTACCCTTTGCAAGGCTAAAAGATAATTTGCTCGGAAGGTATATTAGGGATCCCTAGAAAACAGAACCTACAGAATGTTTATACCTTACACAGGGGATTTATTAAAACTGGCTTACAATCCAGGCTGGGCAGTCTGACATTGGATGTCTTCATGCTAGAGATGGTGAAAACCTGGTCGCTGCTTAGGCCATGAGGTTGGGTACCTCAGGCCTCACAAGATGTTGATAAAGGGCTGGGGGATTTTTGGACAGCTGCTGGTCTTCAATCCTCATTGCAAGACTAAGGAAGCTGGGTTCTGAGATCTGAGAAGATGCATGCTCCAGCAAGCAGTGAAGGCAGACAGGCACAAGCAGCGGGAGTTCCCTCAGGCTTCGTTAAACCTGAGCTGCCACAGGGACTGTGTACTCTGGAGGAACATTTTCTTCTTTCACAAACCAGAGCAGAGACGTGCCTCCTAGTTAATTCCTAATCCAATCTAGCTGGCAATCAAGATTAACCACCACAGAAGGTCATGTGCATAGATGTGTTTCTGAATTTGATATGTGATTCACCGATGTAAAGATGCCTCAAGACTCAGTCTGAGTGAAGAGACAAATGCACAGCATGGACTCATGCAAATGGCACAAAGTACTGGATCATCATGTCAATTCTGACATTTTTTAAATTCCAAAGAATTTCAAAATGAACAAGTCATGATGACACAGGAAATGAGCCTGACCCAAGTTGACTTCTGTGCCTCTCTTCTTGTTAATTAAGCTGTGTTTAAAGAACAGATATTAATTGAAGCATTACTTCCCAAACGTGGTCCCAGGAACATGATTGTTGCGCAGTTTAAAATGCCAAGCAAAATTGGTTAAAGCAGAAAGCCTGACTTTGACCATTGCTAGCTACTAGCCAGAAACATTTTCATCATAGAACATCTGCATGTAAAGCTAACTAGGTTGGGGAGCAGCCTCAGGCTTCCTGGGGGAATAACAGCTGCCTCTTCATCTCTCTCTGAATGCCTAGCAGCTAGTCAGTTGTTTGCTCCTTCCACCTTCTTCCAGAAAGATCAGCCTTCCCATGATCCTTTTCCTTTAATCTACACATATCCTAAATCTTAAGGGACAGCCTGGGCAAATGCGCTTTGATCTGGGAACATTCCAACAAGAGCATTCAGTCTCAGATCTTCCACAGAAACTTTTTGGTTTGACTCAAAAAGTCCGAGAAATACAAGAAAGCATGATAGCAGAAAATGACTTACGATCCTCTCTGTAAGAGCTGAATTTGTTCGCATTAGGTGAATGTCATTAATATTTGCCATACTTTCATTCAGTCTTCCCTTCATCCATATCTACTACAGGTAATTTACTATACCCTTATCTTTCTAAAACATCAGGTTTCGTGGTTAATGATGTGGTAATAAATACTGATCACATGGAATGTATTTGCCTTTACCCAATCCTTAATGTTACATTTTGTGAGAGGAAGGATATTTTTTTTTTTCTGGTTCGTGGTTTGAGTGGGTACAGTCCATCACGGTAGACAAGGGGCAAGCAGGAGGATGCAACTGGGACTTTTGTTCTATGTTAACAAGAGGCAGGGAAAGCAGATGCAGTTGCTGCCTGGCAGTCATTGTCATTGTAACCTTTCAAAGAAATATCACGACTAATGATGTTTTGCATAAATATTTCTTTACATTTATGTCATATTTTTAATTGATTTTTTTGAAATAAAAATCAATGCATGCTATTTTTGTCATTAGCACAAGTAACCTAATGGCCTGCATTTTTCCAAGTGATCACCAACATGACTACTTTGAAGTCAAAACTGATAATCATTCAATATTAAAGAATGGACTTCTTTGTATTTATTATCTATTTATATCTCTTATCTTGTGATCATCTTTAGCTTTGACATGCTCATATCTGTACAGAGTAAGGTACCAACATACATCTTTTTCTCATTTTTTTCCACTACTGTTTCTTTCCTAAATATTGTCAGACCCTTATCTGTAAATGTCATGTGGTATTAACATTGTATTTGCTTTGATTCATGTAGGCCAGCCTTGAAATACTGAGAAGACATGTTTTATACTGCAAAATGCCATTTGCTGAATTACAGTTCATATTTGAAGAAAAGTCAGATGATGAAAATGAAAAGGAAGTCATATTGATTTCTTCAACCATGTCCTAATCACAGACTCAAATTAGACTAAAACCTTGATAACAGTATTCTCAGAAAAATGTCAGTTCCTTATAACTCCAGGAAAAAGTTCAGTAGAAGCTGAAACATTTTGTGCTGACCTTTATGTGCTGATTAGTGTGCATTCTCCTTTCTAAATTCAAAATTATCGTGTTCCTGCCTATGAGCACAGGCTCCTTGTACCCAAATACCACAGTCGCCCACATTGCTAATATTGCTAATATCAGTCTTGAGCTTCCCAGTGCATAATGCTGTCAAAAAGGAGGACTTGCCTCACTGTTGTCCCAAGAGTGTGCTACCTTTCCAACCCAGGGCCATCGAATCCTCAACAGAAGCCAAGCCTAAGCCATGCTTGAATTCATTCGCTGTATCTGAGAAATGAATACAGTTAGCTGAGAAAGACTGTGTGAAATACTGACTGTTACATGATGCAACTCCTATGTAGCAGTTAGCTCTTTTTATTTATTTTTTATTTTTGAGGTAGGGTTTCACTCTAGTCCAGGCTGACCTGGAATTCACTATGTAGTCTCAGGGTGGCCTCAAACTCACGTTGATCATCCTCCCTCTGCCTCCGAAGTGCTGGCATTTAAGGCATGCGCCACCATGCCTGTCTCAGTTAGCTCTTCTTGATGGGACAAAGCATGCAAAGCAGTTTGAGGGAGGGAGGGGATTATTTCAGGCTGTTACTTTTAAACATCTTATTTTTATTTGCAAAGGAGGGAAAGAGAGAGAGAGAATGGGGATGTTAGGGCCTCCAGCCACTGCAAATGAACTCCAGACACATGGTAACCTTGTGCATCTGGCTTTCGTGGGTCCTGGAGAATCTAACCTGGGTCCTTTGGCTTTACAGGCAAGTGCCTTAACCACTAAGCCATCTCTCCAGCTACAAGCTTACTGTTTTGAGGAGAGGTTACATCGTGATAGAGGAAGCTGGCTCACTTCATATAGATGTGTGATGCAGAGAGAAAACAGAAAATGCAAGGTAGCTCTAAACACACATTAGAGCTGGACTCAAGCTCCACCCCCCGTGACAGCCCTCCTTCAATAAGGTTCCACCAACTGGGGGCTTAGTAAGAAGCTTAAACACAGATATCTGAGTCTGTGGGGTCATTTACATTCAAACCAGCACATCCTGGTGAGGTTCACAGTGATGGCAAAGGTGACAGGATGGAAAGTCCCCAGGCTTCCAGGGGACAAGAAAGTTTGAGTGTCAGCCTGAAGGAACCCAAGTCCAATTCTCATCCCTATTCCACAGCTCCAAAGCACGATCATCTGTATCACCATGGTGACATATGCTCAAACTTTCAAATAAATTATTTATGTATTTTTTTCTAAATATTTTGAGGTCCATTGCTTCTATTACGTTCCTTCAGATCCTCAATTCCATTTAAAATAAAGCATCCATCGTTTTTGTTCCCTTCAATAGCCTCAAACTCACTCTAGTGAGAACAAAGTATATAAATTTTTGTCACTGCCCTCCAAGAAATGATATCCTATATGTATATATATCAAGACTTCTTGCTTGTTGCTAAATCCACTTAATTTATACCAATAAGACCTCTTCAATTCTGTTACAAACATTTTACACATATATTTTAGAGGTGTTCTGTTTTGAGGTGTGGATATACTTACTTTACTAGATACTGTAAAGCCTCTCCTCTTTGAATTTTGGCTGAAACAGTCAGTGTTAAGAGCTGTGCTGAATT